>NC_053024.1:385512816-385660579 GCF_003073215.2 Triticum urartu
ATATGCAATTGTTTTACATTCCACTGCTATACTCTTAGAATTGCATGTGTAGGTTGATTGCTTGACTTGTGCAAAGTTGCTAAAATCTTCCAAGAACTAAAATTGGTAAAAGGCTAGTTTTTTATTTGGTCAAGTAGTCTAATCACCCCCCTCTAGACATACTTTCGATCCTACAAGTGGTATCAGAGCCTTAATCTCCATTTGCTTTGATTTCCATAGATTTTGGTGGTCATATCATTGGTTTCACAACCTAGGAGAGTATGGCGTCTAGCGACGGAAATTACCACCGTAGAGGTCCATACTTTGATGGTACAAATTTTGCTAGTTGGAAGCATAAGATGAAAATGCATATTCTTGGACATAACCCCGCCGTTTGGGCTATTGTGTGTATTGGCTTGCAAGGTGAATTCTTTGATGGGAGAGAACTGAACCGTGAAGCTACCACGGAAGAGTTGAAGATGCTGCAATACAATGCTCAAGCTTGTGATATACTCTTCAACGGATTGTGCCCTGAAGAATTCTACAAAATCAGCCGTCTTGAGAATGCAAAGGAAACTTGGGATACTTTGATTGATATGCACAAAGGTACCGACTCCGTCAAGGAAATCAAATTGGATGTTCTTCAAAGTCAACTTGACAAGTTCAAAATGAAGGATGGTGAAGGCGTTGCTGAAATATACTCTAGGCTTGCTCTCATCACAAATGAGATTGCCGGCTTAGGAAGCGAAGAGATGACCGATAGATTCATCATCAAGAATATCCTAAGAGCCTTGGATGGAAAATATGATACCGTGTGCACATTGATCCAAATGATGCCCAATTACAAAGATCTCAAGCCAACGGAAGTCATTGGAAGAATTGTTGCTCATGAGATGTCACTCAAGGATAAGGAAGAGCTCCACAACAAGTCAAGTGGTGCTTACAAAGCCTCATGTGAAGCTCCCACATCATCAAGTGAGAAGCAAACCTTCAATGAAGAATTGAGTCTAATGGTGAAGAACTTCAACAAATTCTACAAGAGAAGGAGCAAGGAAAGAAGCTCCAAGTCAAGATCCTACAATGACAAGAGATCTTCAAGTCGCTAAAGAAATTGCTACAATTCTGGAAGACCCAGACACTACTCCAATGAGTGTACGGCTCCCTACAAAAGAAGAGAAGATTCTCGCAAAAGAAGGAGTAGAAGAGAATAATCACCACCAAGATAAAGAAGGAGTAGGGATGATCGTTATGAATGAAGACCCTCTCGGAGAAGCAAGGATTCGAAAAGGAAGGATAAGTCATCAAGGATCTACACAAAAGGAAGACATCAAGCTCATGTTGGTGAATGGGTATCCGGTTCTGACCCCAATCATCACTCTGAAAGAAGTTATCACTCCGACTCTGAATATACTCAAGATGAAGGTGTTGCCGGACTAGCACTTGTGACAACCAACTCCTACGACATATTTGACTCACAAAATGAAGGAATTGGAAGATGCTTCATGGCTAAAGGTCCAAAGGTAACACACCCCGAGTATGTTGATTTCAATAGTGATGAAGATGATTTGCTAGGAGATGATGATTTACTTGTTGACAGCTCTAGTTATGAAAACTATGATTAACTTGCCATTAATCATGCTAATCAAGATAAAATGAATGACGATGATAAGAAGGAGATTGAGCGTCTAATTAAAGAACTAAACACTCTTAAGTTAGCTCATGAAACTACCTTGGAAGATCATCGAGAACTTTTAAAGACTCATGAGAAGCTACACTTTGAAAAGCTTAACCTTGAGCAAGGGCATGAGTTTTTAAAAGGCAATCAATGATGATCTTTGCAAGAAAAGTTCTTCTTACATTGCCAAGCGTTTATTCTTTTCTACTTACATGCCACAAGTTAAATCTAGCAACAAGAACAAGAAAGATTCTTCATCTAGTAGTAACAACAATCATGCTAAATCAAATGTTGTTGCCTCTAGTAGTTCTCTTGATTCCACTAATGATTCTCTTAGCCAAGTTACACTTGAGCAAGAAAATAGCTTATTGAAGGGAATTATAGAGAAATGTGTTTACAAGAGCCTTGCCAAAGTAAGCAATTTTAGGAAATTGTACGCAAGGAAGGAAGGCACCGGAAGAATCAAGGTGTTGGTTTTGAACGAAAGTTCAATGCCAATGGAGTTGAGTGGGAAGAAGATTAATACCCCAAGACGAAGTTTGTTCCTCAACAAGAGAAGTATTATCCTACTTCTTTCAAAGGAACACAAGCTCAAGATGATCTTCCACCACAAGACCACAAGCAAAAAGGCAAGGACAAGCTTCAAGAGGAGATTGATGCATTTGAAGAAGCACCTAAGGCCTTGTCAAGTGGGTTCCCAAGACTACATCAAGTTCTACTTCATCAAGTACGACTACAACTCCAAGGATTCCCATCAAGATGGTGTGGATCCCGAAGAAGAAGAACTAGAGAGTTCTTGAGGGTGACTCCGCCAACATACTTCACTCTTATCATTTTGGCGAAGACAAGTGCAAACAACTTCCATATCTTGCACTAGTTCAAGGAGTCACAAACCCTCTTGTTGGTAAGACAAGGGCAAGGCAACCTAATGCTTTCATGGACACCATCTTGTGTATACATCACTCTATGTCTATGGATATCCCTGCTTGTTCCTTGTGGGACTAACCCATGTGGGTATTGAAAGTGCAACTCACTCCAGTGGATTGCTCCGAATGATCTACATCAACTATCGGTATGGAACGACACCTATGTGATCACAAGGACCCCTACTACGGTTGCCGAGGCACAGGGTTGCGAGGAGAGCAGGGCTAGTAGATAGCATAAGGATCGTTTACCCAGGTTCGGGCCGCGAGGATGCGTAAAACCCTAGTACTGCTTTGGTGGGTGTATTTCTGAGAGTTCTTGAGCTCTCAAACTAGTTGTGGTCAGCGTGTGGCTCCAAAGAGCCGAATCCCCCTCCTCGTCGCCTTGGGCCTCCTTTTATAGGAAAAAGGGGTCGCCACAATGGCCACGGGAGGTGGAAAGGTCTATAGTGGCACGAGGTTATCCCTCGTATTACAGGACAAGGTGCATTTAATGCACTGCTTATGTGTCCTCTTGCTTTATCGGGGACGGGGGTGAGGCCCGTCCCGTCCGTCGCCGCTCCTCCTCGCTCCGACATGCGCCTCGGCCGGGGACGCGTGTGGTGCCATGTAGGCAGGCAGGCAGCTGAGTTGGCGCGGTGGCGCAGCCTTCACGAAGATCTGCATGCCGCCACGCAGGTGCTTGATGAGTTGGCCTGGGAGCTGCATGTTGCCACGCAGGTGCCCGCCCAGCTAGTTGGGCTGGCAGCTGCATGTGAAAGGCGATGGGAGCTTGGTTGACGTGGGCTTGGCAGTGGCCTTGCCGGCATCTTTGGCGAGGGCCTTGCCGGGTGGCCCGGCAAGGGTCTCGCTATGGTGTGTTGTCGTCCCCGGCAAGGATCTTGCCAGGGATCTAGTGGCCTTCCTTGGCAAGGATCTTGCCGAGAATCGTCGTCTTCTGATCTGATCTTGAATATGTCTTCACAAAGATATATATGTCGCCACAGGGGTGCCTTTCTGAGCCCTGACCCCATGCTGATGATGGCATTGGGGGCCGTGGGCTCAAGGGTGGCTCGCTCTGTTGGTGTGGGGCGAGCTGTCTCGGCAAGAGTCTTGGTGGGGCCGCTGAGGCCACCCGGCAAGGGTCTTGCTGGGAGAACTTGCTTCGTCCCCTTGCTCTTTGTGGTCTTGGCCTTGGTGTTGCTTTGATTGTCTTGGGCTTCGATCTTACCTTGGCTCACGTCCCTCGTTCTGCTTGGTGTGGCCGTGGGCGCGGCTCTGACTGCCCGTGCACAGGAAAGGGGTACAAAGGTGCGCCCCTATTTTTGTACACCGACAGGAGCCCCCGGGCCTGGGCCACACATAAGCGCGACGCGTTGTTGGGCCATGCCCAAAACGATGCGCTGGCAGGTGGGGCGGATTTTACTGTGGTAAGTTTCTTCGCGCGCTCCGCCTCCCACGACCCGCGCGCGTGGCGCGGCGTGGAGGGGTGTGCGTGACGTGGGCGGCATGCGTGGGATGGTTTCCGCACGCATGCATCACATCGCAGTAAAGAGGCGGCTCATGTCTTCCCCTAAAAAGAGGAAGGCGTGGAGGCGCGGCTCATTTACTGAGCGGGGTCGAGGTGCGGTCTTCAAGGCGTCCACTCCCCACGATCACGGGGAGTGGAGAGGCCGCCTCACCCGTCCCCTCAGTTCTGCACGTCTGCCACGGGTCCTTGTGGTGGTAAACGGTGGAGGCGAGAAACCGGGCCGCCGCTGGTTGGGCGGCGGGTCGGTCCTGATTCCCCGCGCCTCCGGTGTCTGGATTGGCCGAGCGGGGCGGCCGAGCCTCAACCCCGTTCCTTTAAAAAGAGGAGGAAGGGGGGAAATGGCACCACACATTCTTCTATCTTCTAACTCTCTCTGCTTCTGCTCCTCCCTCTCACCCGCCATGGAGAAAGGGAATCCTGGTCCTTCGACGGTAGCGGCAAGGGTCGCCGCTCAACAGCGCGTCCCTCCCCCTCCTGAACCCGTGGTGGCGGAACCGACCGCGAGGGGAAGGGGGAGGGCGGGGCGGCGCACCGGCCTCGCACCTGCCAATGATGCCCTTCCCGATGGAGGGCCACGTTGACGACCAGCCTTGCGAGTTCTTCATCAGGCTCCGCCGGCCCCCGCATCGTCGTCTTTGTCTCCTCACTCCGTTTGCACGGGCGATGGAGCGTGCCCCGCCCCAGACCCTCAGGTTGCACATGAGGGGCTGCGGGAACGGGGGTACGCGGGTCGACGTCGACTTCCCGGCTCCTCGAGTTATGTATCTCCGCCGTGGATGGAAGACGTTCGCCCGCATCCATAGCCTGACGTCGGGGCTCGTCCTCTACTTCAAGTTAATGGAGGACGGCCTGCTCTCCATCAAGGTCTTCGGAGATCTTGGAACTCGTCTAAAATGCTGCGTGGAGAGCTCCTTTGATGGAGATTCTGACGATGGAAGATCGTCCTCGAGCGAGAGCGACGAGGAGGACAGCGGGGCGGACAGTGGGGACGAGTCCGACTAGGCGTCGGACGCCCCGCGCCTGGGCGGGTGCGGCAGCAGCAGCATCTGCACCTGGCCGCTCCTCCGGCAGAAGCTGGCCGGGGGCAGGGCCAGCTCCTTGAACCTTGCGGGGCTGTCTCCTCGGGCGGCTGGCGTCGGGAGGCTGCGGAAGAGGAAGAGGGCGGGCGGCAAGGCCGTCAACTCTGAGTACGTGGGCACCGACGCCTTCATCGCGTATTGCCGATCCCGCCGCCTCGTCTTCTAGCTCCTTTCCCGGCACTGTCATCACCGGCCCGCCCATGGGTGGCCACCGATATGTTCTCTTGGTGCTTTCTGCTGCACGTAGCTCGCCTAGGCGCCCGTTTTGCCCTTTCACTGCCTTGACCTGCCTCCTGAGGTGAGGGACAAGAAAGGGATTACGGGCATCTTATCTCTTTTTTAGTTTGTAAGCCTGCGGGCCTTTGTTAAATTTAAAACTTGTAATCCCCTTGCTCATGTTTTTCATCTCGCACAAACTGTACCTGTATGGGATGTTTTTAATGAAAAAGGGATGCTTGCCGAGTTTCTCGTTTGCGGGTAAACCCCGCGACAAGGAGCGAATCCTTGTTATTGTTTTAAGATAAACGTTTTTCACCCGGCAACAGGCCTTGCCGTCCCCCCACTCCACTCGACCGTTCTCGCGCTTTCGGCGGAGGCACGGATGTAGCGGGCTTTAGGCTCCTCGTCCCACCTCCTTGCCGCCGCGGCTACGACCAAATCCAGACCCAGGAAATAATCCCTAGGTATAGGAAAAAGGGGAGCACGGCAGCCTAGAGATAAAAACGAGGTTTCACATGCCCAGTTTGGCTCCGGAATGCATGACAGAGGATAAAAGACTTATCTGGATCCGCAGCCCTTGGCAATCTCATCTTGCCGCGGTTGGATCCTTGTGCTTGCAGCCCCCGGCAACTCTGGCTTGCCGGGGTCGGGGCGCCGGTCCGTTTCCTTCTTTCCGAGTAGCTCAACAGAAGTGCTCATGTGCCCTGCGAAACAAAGGAGGATAGAAAAGGAACATACAGACGTGCACTCGACCTCTAGGCTAGGGGTTAGTCGCTGCTAAGAACTATCAACCCTAACCAAGGAAGAGACTCGACCTAGCATGCATGCTATAACTTAGGGCGCCAGCGCTTCATTTGTTTATGCTCAGGGTCTGCGCTTGGCTTTGTACAAAGGGTCACATGCCTTGTCGGCAAAGCTTGTACAAAAGGTGGCTTGCCGAGAGGCCCGGCAAGCCGCGCCTTATGGGTAAAACTTACGAAGATGCTCGATGTTCCAGGAGTTGCTCACTGGGACGGCATCTTCGGTCTCCAGGAAGACTACGCCAGGCCTGGTGACTTGCATTACCCAATAAGGGCCTTCCCACTTCGGCATCAACTTGTTGGAATTCTTGGCCGACTGAACGCGCCGAAGAACAAGGTTGCCTTCCTCAAGGCTTCGGGCACGAACCTTGCGGCTATGATAGCGGCGCAAGGCTTGCTGGTAGCGTGCCGCTCTCACAGCCACCCGAAGACGATCTTCCTCAAGGAGCGTCGTGTCATCTTGGCACAACGGCTCTTACTCAAGCTCATCATAAGAGAGCACTCGAGGTTACCCGTATATGAGTTCCATGGGGAGAACTGCTTCTGCCCCGTATACCAGGGCAAAAGGTGTCTGGCCGGTGGCTCGATTTGGCGTTGTCCTGATCGACCAAAGAACCGCCGGCAACTCATCAATCCAGCGCCTTCCACTCTTGTGCAGCTTGTCAAAGGTCTTCGTTCTCAAGCCTCGCAACACTTCAACATTTGCTCTCTCCGCTTGGCTGTTGCTTCGTGGATGTGCCACGGAAGCAAAACAGACCTTGCTGCTGAGGTCTTGGATGTACTGCATGAAGGTGTGGCTTGTGAACTGTGTGGCGTTGTCGGTGATGACTCTGTTTGGCACACTAAAACGGTAGACCAGTCCTTTGAAGAACTTGACGGATGACTGAGCAGTCACCTTCCTCACTGCTTCCACTTCCGGCCACTTTGTGAACTTGTCGATTGCAACGTACAAGTACTCAAAGCCCCCGACAGCGCGGGGGAAGGGCCCAGTATATCGAGCCCCCAGACCGAGAATGGCCAGGAGAGAGGGATTGTTTGAAGGGCTTGAGCCGGCTGATGAAGCTTCTTTGAATGGAACTGGCACGCTTCACACCTGGTTACTAGTGCCGTTGCATCCTAGAGGGCGGTGGGCCAGAAGAAACCTTGCTGGAATGCCTTCCCGGCAAGGGCCCTTGACCCTATGTGGGAGCCACATATGCCTCCATGTATCTCCACCAACAGCTCCAGTCCTTCCTCCCGGGGGATGCACTTGAGTTTCACACCATTTGGCCTCCTCCGGTACAGGATTTCATCGACGAACTGGTATAGGGCGGACTGAGGGCTACTTTCTCCGCTTCTTCCTGCTCCTCAGGAAGCTCCCCTGTTTGGAGGAAGTGGACGGTATGCTGCGCCCATGCAGGAGCCTGGGGCTCGACGGCAAGGACCAAAGGCATTTCTTCTGCCATGAGAGCGGCTGTCTCTACGGCCAGGGCTTGACGCCCTGTCGGAGCCAGTCGCTCTTGGGTAGGCTCAGCGTCCACGGTAGCACCCTTGCCGGCGGCCCCAGGGGGCTCGGTAGGAAAGTACTTGTCGGGACCTGATTTCCTCCGCTTGTTCTGCCCCGATGATGGTTCGACAGATGGTTGAGTTAACCGAAGAAAAAAGGTACCTGGTTCCACAGGTAGCTTGAAGGCGGCATGCTTTGACAGGTAATCGGCGATGTCGTTCTCCGCTCGGAGGACGTGCTCCTCCTGGATACCGTCAAAGCGTTCCTCCAGCTTCCTCACCTCATCTACGTAGGCTTCCATCAATGGCTCTGATAATCCTTGTTGACCTGCCTGACAACGAGCTGCGAGTCGCCCCTGACGATGAGCTTCTTAACCCTGAGGTTTGCCGCGATCCTGAGACCGGCAAGCTATCCCTCGTACTCGGCGGTGTTGTTGGTGGACATCTCCCTAGGGAAGTGCATCTGGATCACGTACTTGAGGTTTTCTCCGGTGGGTGCGATGAGTAGCACACCGGCACCGGCGCCTTGCAGCGAGAAGGCCCCATCAAAGTACATGATCCAGTCACGGTCTGCTTCCTTGTCGGGGAGAGTGGTCTCCTGGACTTCTTCGTCGGGCGTCGATGTCCATTTTGCGATGAATTCCGCCAAGACTCTGCTCTGAATTGTCGAGGTGCTTTCAAACTTCAAACCGAAACTTGACAGCTCCAAGGCCCATTCCATAATCCTTCCGGTTGCGTCCAGGTTGTGCAGTATCCGTTGCAACGGGAGGCGAGTGACGACAGTGGTCTCGTGGGCCTGGAAGTAGTGACACAGCTTCCTTGAGGCCATAAGGAGGCCGAAGAGCAATTTTTGCACACTGGAATACCTCGACCTAGCCCCCTGCAAGAGGGAGCTGACAAAGTAAACCAGGTGCTGCATCATCTTCTTCTTTGGCACCACTTCACTCGACTGCGCGGGCATTGCCTTGGTGGCACCAGACTCTGCCGGGGGCCGCGCCTTGTCAGCACCAGGCCCTGCCGGGGGAATCTTTGGCTTGCCATCCGCTGGTTCTGCCGCCATTGCTGCCTCCTCGTCGAGCTCCCTCTGTGCCACCAGTGCGGTGCTGACCACTTGATTCGTCGCCGCCAAATACAGCAACAACGGCTCTTGTGGTTAAGGCGCAACCAGTATCGGCGTGGAGGAAAGGTATTTCTTCTGATCCTACAGTGTTGCCTCAGCTTCTGGTGTCCACTCTATTGGGCCTGCCTTCTTCAAGATTTTGAAGAAGGGAAGGGCGCGCTCGGCGGACATGGAGATGAACTGGCTCATGGCGGCAACGCAGCCGGTGAGCCGACGCACATCCTTGATCCGCTTGGGCGCCTCGATCTTCTCAATAGCCTTGATCTTGTCTGGGTTTGCCTCGATCCCACGCTGTGACACAAAGAATCCGAGAAGCTTGCCGGGCGGAACGCGGAAGACGCACTTCTCAGGGTTCAGCTTGAAGTTGATCTTGCGCAGGTTAGCAAATGTCTCTTCCAGATCTTGCACAAGAGTTGGCCCGTCCTTGGTTTTGATCACTATGTCATCCATGTAGGCCTCCATATTTCTATGGAGCTGAGGTTCAAAACCAATTTGGACTGCTCTTGCAAACGTTGATCCGGCACTCTTCAGCCCAAAAGGCATCCGTAAAAATAAATACGTACCACATGGGGTGATGAATGCCATCTTCTCTTCATCCTCTCTTGTCATGAAGATTTGGTGGTAGACTGAGTAGGCGTCGAGGAATGATAACAGATCACACCCGGTCGTGGAAGGGGTCGTTAGGGCAAGCCTTGTTAATATCTGTGTAATCAATACACAACCTCCACTTCCCATTCGCCTTGCACACCACTACTGGATTGGCCAACCACGTCAGGTGTAGCACCCCTCTCACCAAACCTGCTGCTTCCAACTTCCTGATCTCCTCTGTGATGAACTCCTGCCTTTCCAGAGCCTGCTTTCTTACCTTTTGCTTGACGGGCTGCGCGTGGGGGCAGACAGCTAGGTGGTGCTCAATCACCTCCCTGGGAACACCGGGGATGTCGGACGCTTGCCATGCAAACACGTCGACATTTTCCCGCAGGAAGGTGACGAGCGCGCCTTCCTATTTGCTGTCGAGGGTGGAGCCTATGATGAAGGCCCCTCCCATGCCATTCTCCCCAACGGGCACCTTCTTGGTCTGCGGCGGCTCGGCTCTGGATCTCTTGCTCTTGTCGGTAGAGATCTCTGGCACGTCCTCAATGGTAGCACACCACTCCAAGGAGGTGCGCTTGCCGGAGTGGGTGCGAGAGGTCTTGCCGGGCTCCTTTTTCCCTCCCGGGCCGTCAGCGGCAGGAGCAGGTGCCTTGACGGCAGCTGCTGCAACTGCTTCCCGGTATAGTTGGTCGGCGCAGATCAGTACGTCCTTCTTGTCGGAGGGGACGGAGATGATGGTCAACGGCCCAGGCATCTTCAGCATGTTGTAGGCGTAGTGTGACGCCGCCATAAACTTGGCCAATGCCGGGCGGCCGAGGATCCCGTTGTAGGGCAAGGGGATCTCGGCCACGTCGAAGACGATCCTCTCCGTCCTGTAGTTCAACTCTCCTCCAAATGTCACGGGCAGTGTGATCTTTCCCTTCGGCTGGCTCCTCCCCGGATTGACCCCTTGAAACGTGCCCGTTTCCTTGAGGTCTCCATCAGGGATTTGCAACCTTTTGATCACGGCAGGCAAGATCAGGTTCAGGCCGGCCCCGCCGTCAACCAACATCTTGTTCACCCCGAGGTTGCGTATTGTTTGCGAGACCAACAATGGCAAACACCCGACTGCGGTAGTGCGGTCAGGGTGGTCCACGGCGTCAAAGATGAGGGGCGTGCTGGACCACTTCAGCGGCTTCTGAGCGTCGAACGACGGCTCTGCTGTTGTAATCTCACACGCCCACTGCTTGAGACGGCGGTGAGAGGTATGCAGCGAGGCACTGCCATCGACGCACATGGCCTCCGTAGCCTTCTGGAACCCTTGCTCACCAGACTCATCGTCCTCGCCATGACCATCGTTTTCTTGTTTCTTGTCGCGGCCCCGGGCGGGCCTCTCTTGCTGGTTGTCCTTGCCGGGGCGGCCTCCTTGGCCGCTACGCTTCTTGTCGGATCCCTTAGTACCGTCCTGGTCCTTCTCCTTGTCCCGCCTTTCGTACTCAGCCTTTTGCTTCTCAGCAAGCAGCTCGACTTGTCGGCAGTTCTGGAGGTCGTGGCCCTTGGTGCGGTGGATCTTGCAGTATTGCTTGCCGGAGCTTTGTGGCTTGTCGGTAGCCGCCAGGGCTCGGCACGCGGCACACCAGGCAATCTCCTTGCCGGGGGCGTCTACCTTGACCTTCTTGCTGGCACCGGTATCGTCAGATCCCTCAACGGCAAGCAAGGCCTTGCCTTTGCGTTTCGTGTTGCGACGCCGACTCTTCTTCGTCGGGATGGCGGCGTCTTCATCAGTAGAGTTGGTTTCCGCGCAGGCGTCTTCGCCGGGGTACTTCCTTCCCTCTTCAGCCCAGGCGCACCTATCGGCCAGAACGTAGAGCTCGGCCACATCTTTAACCTTGGTCATCGCCAGCTCCTCGCGCATCTTGTGATTGCGTACGTTTTGGTGGAATGCGCTAATCATAGCGGCGGGATGAACGTCGGGGATGTTATACTTCACCCAGCTGAATCTCTGGATGTACTTGCGCAGGGTCTCCCCTTCCTTCTGGGGAATGATATGCAAATCACTAGCCTAGCCATGAGCTTGGTGGCCTCTTGTGAAGGCGCCAACGAACTCATGGCACAGATCTGACCAGGAAGAAATGGAATCCGCCGGCAAGTGCATCAACCAAGACATCACATTGGGCTTGAGCGCCAGCGGGAAATAGTTGGCAAGTACCTTGTCGTCGCGAGCCCCAGCGGCCTGCATCATGATGGTATAGATGCTGAGGAACTTGGACGGATGGGTCTTGCCGGTGTACTTCTCACCGACGTCGGGCTTGAACATGCGGTGGGACGGCCACTGGAACTGCCTCAGCTCACGGGTAAAAGCCAGGCAGCCCACCTCATAACGTAGGCCACCGGGGCCCCCCAGTGCCGGGTGGTCCATAGCGGGTCCCGCCCGCTTGTCCGACTGGTGGCGCGTTTCGTGCCAGCGCTCGACGATTGTTCGAGCGTCTTCGTGAGCTCGCTCCCGAAGGACCTGGCGCTGGTCGCGGACGGTCCGTGGGTCGGACAACGCTATGGAGATGTTGTCACAAGCGTTGTTGCGACGGGCCGATGCCCGCGGCGGCCGGCGAGGAGGAGAGTGCACCATGGCCGCAGCTCCCCCGGTCCTCCCAGCGCCAGCATGTAGTGGCTCCATGGAGCGCCGGCCCGAGGGCCCCGCTGGTCGCGGATCGTCTTTGTTTGCGATGGCGACGAGGCTCCGGATGGTGGCCCTCCACTCGTCGAGCTTCTCCGCAGCAGGAGGGAAGTCGAGGAGCAGCTGCGCGCGTGCCAAAGCTTCCGCTGGCGTGGGCGACGGTGACAGCTGCGTGGATCGCGGCGCGCTTCGACTTCCAACTATATTAGAAGGAGCTCCGTCACGACCCAGCGGCTGCACACCATTTTCGCTAGCGCTTCGGCAAGCGTGCTGAACCCCATCGTCTTGTCAATCACGCACAGGGCTCTTCCCACAGTGGTGCCTAGGGTCACCATCGTGGTGACGCTGCTCGGCGCGCACACCATGGGAAGAACGCGCGGTGGTCGCCGGTGTAGGTGTCCTGGAGGTCGCCGCGCCGCTAGGATCCGGCATAGCGACGCCCTTGGAGGGTCCCATGCCGCCTGCAGGGGGCCCAGCTCCGTCTTTTGATCCGGCGATGTGTAGCCGGTCGTCTGGCGCGCGTATGATGCCGCTCGCCAGGCTCTGACAGCCTGGGCGATGCTGGTGCTCGCGGGCCGTGGCCCGGGTCCTGTCTGCGACCGGTCTGCTGCTCGTCCGCACCGGCACGAGTCGTTCGGCTCCCAACGAATCGACCACCGTGGCCATCTTCTTCTTAGGGGCCATGGCGACGAAGAACTGCTAGGCTAACTACTAGACCAGATTCTCACAGTTGCGCCCCCTACCTGGCGCGCCAAGGATGTCGGTGTGGAACGACACCTATGGGATCACAAGGACCCCTACTACGACTGCTGGGGTGCAGGGTTGCGAGGAGAGCAGGGCTAGTAGACAGCACAAGGATCGTTTACCCAGGTTCGGGCCGCGAGGATGCGTAAAACCCTAGTCCTACTTTAGTGGGTGTATTTCTGAGAGTTCTTGAGCTCTCGAACTAGCTGTGGTCAGCGTGTGGTTGCAAAGAGCCGAATCCCCCTCCTTGTCGCCTTGGGCCTCCTTTTATAGGAAAAAGGGGTCGACACAGTGGCCACAGTAGGTGGAAAGGTCTACAGTGGCACGAGGTTATCCCTCGTATTACAGGACAAGGTGCATTTAATGCACTGCTTAGGTGTCCTCTTGCTTTATCGGGGACGGGGGTCAGGCCCATCCCGTCCGTCGCTGCTCCTCCTCGCTTCGACATGCGCCTCGGTTGGGGACGCGTGCGGTGCCATGTAGGAAGGCAAGTAGCTGAGTTGGCGCGTTGGTGGAGCCTTCACGAAGATCTGCATGCCGCCATGCAGGCACTTGATGAGTTGGCCTGGGAGCTGCATGTTGCCACGCAGGTGCCCGCCCAGCTGGTTGGGCTGTCAGCTGCATGTGAATGGCGGTGGGAGCTTGGTTGACATGGGCTTGGCGGTGGCCTTGCCGGCAACTTTGGCGAGGGCCTTGCCGGGTGGCCCGGCATGGGTCTCGCCGTGGCGTGTTGTCGTCCCCGTCAAGGATCTTGCCGGGGGTCTGGTGGCCTTCCTTGGCAAGGATCTTGCCGAGAATCGTCGTCTTCTGATCGGATCTTGAATATGTCTTCACAAAGATCTATATGTCGCCACAGGGGTGCCTTCCCGAGCCCTGGCCCCATGCTGATGATAGCACCGGGGGCCGCGGGCTCAAGGGTGGCTCGCTCTGTTGGTGCGAGGCGAGCTGTCCCGACAAGAGTCTTGCTGGGGCCGCTGAGGCCACCCGGGAAGGGTCTTGCCGGGGGAACTTGCTTCGTCCCCCTGCTCTTTGTGGTCTTGGCCTCGGCGTTTCTTTGATTGTCTTGGGCTTCAATCTTACCTTGGCTCACCTGCCTCATTCTGCTTGGTGTGGCCGTGGGCGCGGCTCTGACTGCCTGTGCACATGAAAAGGGGTACAAAGGTGCGCCCCTATTTTTGTACACCAACATCAACATTGAGCATCCACATGTTCATTACCTACATGAAGTCATCATCGACAAAACCCAAGGTTAGTTCATCCCTCTTAGGGGGGATATCACATCTAGGGGGAGCTTTACTCTAAAATTGAGCTAAAGCAACTCTAATGGTGTGAGCACAATAATGCTTTATGTAAAAGTGGTAACCCCACTTGTGCTTAAACGATGAGTATGACCTATGATCAAATGTTCTCATTTGACTCCTAAGTCAATATACTCATATATAGATGACCTAGTCATCGCCAATTGCTTGATAGATGCTAGAGTGTTTGTGCATGCTTTGTCACATATTTCATTTGCCATTTTAATTGTGTGAGCATGTTGGACGCATATTTTTCTCATTCGAGGATATCCATTTGTTTCTTTGATTGTTTGGCTTTTTATCTTTTGCCAAGTGGATGGACAAGAATGCCTAAGAACTCCCTCTAGCTATCTATGCTTTCCTCGTCTCAAACTCTATTCATGCTACATCACAAAGTTTGATCAAGTCAGATTCGAACCACTCTGTGTGAGGAGCACTCGGATTCCCCGATTCGTCATAGACTTAAACTTCCAAAACCTCTTTGTGCATTTTGGTCTAATCAATGCATCCTTTTCGGTCCTACCAAGATCACTTAGTTGATCTAGGTTTTCAATCTCGATGCAACTTATTAGAACCTATCGGTCACACCGAGTTGCAGTAACTGCCTGCAGTTTTGCATCTCGGTGCCACCGAGTTGTTCCACTCGGTCACACCGACAGGGTCAGGTTATATATTCTGATGGGTCAAATTTTGGAAAAAAATTCGAGACCCTTCACTCGCACGTAACCTGCTCTGCCTCTTCGGGTCTCCAGATCGTCCTCTCGCCGCTAGCAACCTCCCGCCGCTGGTCTCCACCGCCGTGAACGGCAATCTGCTCCACCATTGCCACCATAGCGAACACTCGCCGCTCTAGGGTAAGTGTTCGACCCCTTGTGCTGTCTTTTTCACTCTGATTCCTAGCACAAGGACAATGCCATGTTTCTTACCACGATTGAGATTGATCCATCCAGCTAAAACTTCCTTAGATCTAGATTGATTCAAAAAATTTAGGGTTAGCTCTCTGCAGAACTCATCTCGGACCGACCGAACTGTGGAAATCGGTCTCACCGATTCAGCTTAGGCCATTGCACATGCGCTTTCCGGTCTGACCGAAACATGCAAATCGGTGTGACCGAGTTCAAGATTCTGTGAAACCCTAGCAATCTTGTTGCCACCGAACTGTGACTCGGCCCAACCGGGTTCACTAGTTTAGGTTCCAAGTGTTGCTTCGGTATCACCGAGTTTGTCAATTCGGTAGCTCCAAGATCACTTCTGTAGAGAACTAAAACTAAGATTTTTGACTCAATTGTTTTGCAAAACCTCTATACTTTGTGATGCTCATCTACTCTACCTCATCTGCAACCTATTCACAGGGTCTGCTGACAGTTTGGCTGAAGATGTCTGATCAAAGTGATAGTCAAAACAAGTTTGAAGAGCAGGTTCAGATGAGTGAGGGCACTAGTCCCTCCAGCAGTTATGATGAGGGCAGCAGGAGCACACATAGCAACTTTCCAAAGGCAGCTACCAGGACAAGGAAGAAGAAAACCTCAGATTCTGAGGATGAGGATTATGTGGCTGTTGAGGTTGAAGCCACTTCAAGGAAAAAGGTGTTGAAAAAAGAGTATGGCACAACTACTGCAAGTTAGCCTGGAATGAAGACAAAGGCTCCAGCAAGAAGAGTTCCAATGTCAAAAGCCAGAGCCTCCACTCAAGAAACAATGGAGTTCACTCTTGAACCCAAAGAAGGAGGTGAAGGCAAGAAGAGGAAAGAAAGGGTCAAGAAGACCATTGCCAGAGTTATTGGCAAGCCATCAATGATGAGAGATGATGATGAAGAAGAAGAGGATGCTACACTAGCACCCAAAGCTTAGAAGCTTATGAGAGATGCTATAAACTCAGGGGCTGATCCATCTAAGCCCAAGTCTACTCCCAAAGCTCCAGCTCAAAAGTCTGCACCAAAGAGAAGCACTAGAAATCTTCCAGCTGCAGAAAAGGACAAGGCACCAGTGCCTCAAGTTGAAGAAGAAGATGATGAAGCTCAAGTGCTAAGGAAGATCAAGCCCAAGATCCCTGACCATAATTATGCACATCCTGTTGCAGAAAATATGAAGATCAGGAAGGATTCAGGACTGATATTATGGAGACAGTGTGATCCATATGCTGTCAGGAGGAGAACTGCTGTGTATTACAAGTTCCACACAAAGGAACAACAAGACTTTTATGAGACTGTCCTGCTTGACAAGAAGCCCATTGTCTGTGACATGAGATGGGTTGACTGGGAGTACATCAAGGAGAATGAAGATCACTATCCAAGAGTATATGACAGCTTCAAAGCATGTGGAGTTGTTACATTTGTTGCCCAGAAGCTCACCAAGTGGAATGATGGGCTCATCATGCATACTCCACAGCTCACTTCTATCCAGATGGAAGGATAGTTTGGATGTCTGAAGGTACAAGGTACCAATCCACTGTTGAAGAATGGTCTCAGTTGATCAATGCCCCAGAAGAACATGAGGATGACTTGGATGTTTATGCTGAGATGAAGAAAGACCACAACACTATGGCACACATGTACAGAGAGATCCTAGATGATGCTTTAGAGACTCATAAGTTTGGATCTGTCCACTTCTTGTTGTCTGGTATGCCTACTGTAAGTGCATCTAGTGCCACCCCTAGTTGGTTTTGGAGTATTGACGACAAACCTGGTTGAGGGACTAATGTGTTTGTGAGAATTGCAGGAACACAAGTAGTAGTCCCTCATTGATTCGGTTTACCTACCGGAGATGACCCCTAAAAATGTATGAAGACATTGAAGACAAAGGTGGTATGTAAAGATATTCACAATGAAGACTATGACAAGAGAAGACATCGCATGAAGACTATGGAGTGCGAAGACTTAGTTGTTTCGTTGTTTCCTTTTCTTCTTTGTTGATTCATAGGAACCACCGTACTGTCAAGTGGGGTCCCAGTGAACAAAGTAAGAGTGACTGAAGTGATGCTTAACCAAAATCCTATGTCTTCGAGCGAAGACAATGAGAGCAAATCTTATCCAGAGCTGGATAAGTCAGCTTTACTTGTAGCCCAAGTAAAGTTGCTGCATGTGTTTGAAATCTAACCGTTGGAACACGTGTCAGTTCCTTAGTGACCCAGGGTCATTTCGGACAAATCAGGTCAGGTTGCCCAGTGGCTATAAATAGCCCACCCCCTACACCATAAATTGGTGGCTGCTCAGAGTTAGTGCACGGCTTTTGTCGTTTGAGAGCAACCCACCTCCGAAGCCTTCGAGAGAGAAATCCTTGCGAGGACAAAGTCCTAAACACCCAGAGCCAAAGAGTGTTAGGCATCACTGAAGTCTTCCTGTCTGTGTCATCTGAAGACTTGTTACACTTGAGGACTGTGAATCCTCCAGCCGGTTAGGTGCCGCATTCTGAGCGTCCAAGAGTCATTGTGGATCACCGGTGAACGAAGCCTATGAAGGTTTGGAAGTCTACCTTCAAGACTTACCTGAGTGATTGGGCGAGGACTGGGTGTCCTTAGCTCAAGGGGAATAAGGTGAAGACGCGGTCTTCTGAGTTGAATCTCAGCCTCCCTAACTAGACATACAGTTGTCACAGCAACTAGAACTGGTCCAACAAATCCTTGTCTTCACCAAGCAACTGGTTCTATCCTTCCCATCTCTTTATTTACAGTTGGTCCTTGTGAAGTCATTGCATGTTTGCATTATGTATTTGTCTTCACTATGTGACTGTTTGTCCTGATTGGCTTCATACTATCTTCCATCCTGATCCGTACTGCCTAGTTGCTATTAGTCTTCGTGCTTTCACTTCATTGAATACTTGACTACGGCTTGCCTAGTGTAGTCTACCTTCCGCTGCATGTTTATAGGTTCATTTCTATCGTTTGTCTTCGAAACTTCCATGTTTTGAAGACTTTCATAAAAATCGCCTATTCACCCCCCTCTAGTCGATAACTAGCACTTTCAATTGGTATCAGAGCAAGGTACTCCCTTGTTCTGTGTGATTCAGTTTAACCACATGGAGTTTTAGCTATGTCGACTGTAGGGATAATCAAAGTCTTCGCTGCTTGCCCCATCTTCGATGGAACTGAATATCCCTACTGTAAGAATAAGATGCATATGCATCTTGAAGCCATTGATGTCGACCTCTGGTATGTCGTCAAGAATGGCGTTCCCAAGACTGGTGAAGGTTTCATCCCTGTTGATGTCAAGAAGTTCGTTCAACTGGATTCTACTGCCAAGAACATCATCTATGGTCATCTAACCAAAGGACAGTATGGCCGTGTGATTGCTCTGGAAACATCGAAGCTAGTCTGGGACTGGCTCTCCAAGGTCAACTAAGGCGTCTCAACCCACAGAGATCAAAGGATCAGTGTCCTTCACAACCTCTTCAACCGCTTGAGGAGAAAATCAATGAGAATATTCAGCTCACGTTTGATCGCCTCACTAACATCACAAATGAGCTTCAAGCTCTGGGCGCTACTGAGATCACCAAGCATGAAATCATCAAGACGCTCCTGAGGTCACTTGACAACTCGTTTGACACCCTAGCCCTGATGATTCAAGAACGCCATGACTTCAAGACACTCGATCCATCTGACATACTTGAAAGGCTCAACACACATGAGTTTCAACTTTCTGAGAAAAGAGATATCTATGGTCCCAACTATGGCCGAACTCGCGCCTTGAAGGAAAAAGCTGTTTCCTCATCTAAAGAAGAATCTGACTGCAGTTCTGATGATCCTGAAGATATTGGAAAGGAGCTTGCTATGCTAGTGAAGAAGTTCCAGAAGTTCACTAGGAAGAAAGGCTTCAGAAAGTATTCACGATCTAGCTCAAGGAATGATGAAGCTTCTACTCATGACTACAAGAAGAGAACATGCCACAAGTGCAAGAAACCTGGTCACTACATCTCTGAGTGTCTACAGTGGGACAATGAGAACAACAAGAAGAAGAAGAGCAAGGAATATGATTCTAACGACAAGAAGACGAAGAAATACTCAAAGTCTTCTTCCAAGTCTTCCTCAAAGTCTTCATCACACAAGAAGAGTTCATCTGGCAAGGCTCGTGCGTTTGTTGGCAAGGAAATGGATTCAAAGGAGGAGTCTGCTTCTGAGGAGGCGGAGGTGGAGTCTAAGGAGGAGTCCGACTCTGGCGTTGCAAGTCTGGCTACAGCCTACGTAGCCAAGTCCATCTTCAACACTGAAGACAATCACTTCGTCACCAACGCTGATGCTAATGACAAGGACGACTCCGCTCCCACCTATTGCTTCATGGCACGCGGTGCCAAGGTAAACTCACGCAATGCTCACTATCAAACATCCAGTGAAAATGACTCTGATTGTGATTCCAAACCCAGCTACAAAACACTTGCTAAAATTGCAACTGAACAACAGAAAGCTATGGAACATATTCAAAAACTGTTAGACAAAAGCGATGACCTGTTGGACGCTGAAATGACTCGATCTCAGTCCTTAATTGAAGACATAAAAAAATCTTCATGTTAAGTATGAGGAACTTGAAAGTTGTCATGAAACGCTCTCAACAACTCATGAAAAGCTTTCCTATGATTATCTTCAAAGGAAGCAAGAACTTGAGAAAATGAGAGCGGTTCATGAAGATCTTCAAAAGGAAAATGAGTCACTTCGATCTCAACAGATCAGTCCCGCTCAGGAAGGTTTTGAACCACCATGTCTATAATGCCTTGAGCGTGATAACGCTACTTCTGTTGCTGAATGTTCTACTGCTGCTACTGTTGCAATATCTTCAACTGTTGGTGTGGTAACTAACCCCTCTGCTGAGGATGCCACTGCTATTGCTGGTGAAAATGCTAGGTTGAAGACATTGCTTGAAACAGGGATGTACAAAAGTCTCAAAGGGCATGAGACACCATGTGATGTCCTCAAAAGGCAGATTCTGAACCGAAACCCTAGGAAAGAGGGTGTTGGGTTCAAAAGGAAAATGAATGTTGATGGCTCTTACTGGAAGTCTAAGCAGTACCCCAAAACCACATGGGTTGCTGCAAAGGAACCTTTAGTGGATCCATCCACCCTATCTGGCTTCACTTGTGCTAACCCTATTGTCATTGATGAATACTTTGATGCAAACTATAAACTGTTTTAGAATCAAAATGGTGAAGTGTTTGCTAGGTATATTGGTACTAACTGCAGGAATGGGCCACCGATGAAGAAAGTCTGGGTGCCCAAAAGGTGTCTGGAGAATCTTCCTGTGAACGTCATCATGACAACACAAGGGAAGAAGACAAACCCCAGACCACAAGCTTCATATGGTCCCAAGGCTTCATACAGACAGAGGACTCACCTGAGTCACACTAACACAAATGTTTTGCAGGGAAACCATACTCAGGCCTATGAATATGAGCGTGTTTCATCAAACCGCCATATTCATAAGACCAAGAACTACTCTGCTTATTCTTATGAGTATTATTCACCTCCTGCAAAACTATTTGCCAGGGCTTCAAAGCCAAAGTTCTCAGATGCTGCACTTAGACTCATTGCTTCGGAGCCACCCCTGAAGATGTGGGTGGCCAAGAAAACTTAACTCTCTTTTGCAGGGATT
Source organism: Triticum urartu (assembly GCF_003073215.2). NCBI lineage: Eukaryota > Viridiplantae > Streptophyta > Magnoliopsida > Poales > Poaceae > Triticum > Triticum urartu. The sequence goes on from NC_053024.1 coordinate 385,533,470, forward strand.
AGTCTCCAGCCAAAAATCAAAGGCGTCTAAAGCTATTGCTGGGGACCTAAAACATCTTGTGGGGCACAAGATAAAATGCCCAAATGATCTTATTATGTATTTCATTTCTGAGTCACTTAACATGCATCCTATCAGTTCTAACCTGGGTCTGAGATTTCATAATTCACTTGCTTGTCAAATGCTTATGCTTCACAATACTCTTCGTGAAGCCTATCCCCATAACTGTTCTGTAGGGTATGACACCAGCTGCTTTAGAATGGATCATCAATAGTGGATGCACTAATCATATGACTGGTGATCAAAGTCTTCTCATGGACTCAACCTTACGTCCATCTGAGAAGAGTCACATCACATTTGCTGACACTGGTAAAAGCAAGGTATTGGGTCTAGGTAGAGTTGCAATCTCAAAGGACCAGCACATGTATAAAGTGATGCTTGTTGAATCCCTTGGTTTCAACTTAATGTCTGTCTCAATGCTTTGCGATTTGAACATGATTGTGATATTTGGAAAATATCGTTGCCTTGTTCTAATGGAATCTGACAAGTCTCTAGTCTTTGAAGGGTATCGGAAAGATGATTTGTACATGGTAGATTTCTCAGCAGGACCACAGCTTGCCGTATGTCTTCTTACAAAAGCTTTTGAGTGATGGCTCTGGCATCAGAGGCTAGGGAATGCTAGCATGAGGAACTTGCATACTCTCACAAAGAAGAAGCACGCCATAGGCATCGAGGGTGTCAAGTTCAAGAAGGATCACTTATGCGGTGCCTGCGAAGCTGGAAAGATGATGAGGGCCAAGCATCCCTCGAAGACAATCATAACAACGACTCAACCCTTCAAACTGCTACACATGGACCTCCTTGGCCCTACTCACTACTCTACTCTAACTACTACTGCTTGTCTCTATGGCTTCGTCATTGTTGATGATTATTCAAGATATACATGGGTACACATAATCCTCTACAAGACTGAAGTGTAGGATGTCTTCAGACGCTTCGCCAATCGAGGCATGAACAACTATGGCGTGAAGATCAAGCACATCAGAAGTGACAATGGCACTGAATTCAAGAACACCGGCCTCGACACTTATCTTGATACATTGGGCATCACTCATGAGTTCAAAGCTCCGTACACACCGCAGCAGAATGGCATCGTGGAACACAAGAACAGAACACTCATTGAGATGGCTCGGACAATGCTCGATGAATACAAGACACCAGGAAAGTTCTGGCCTAAAGCTATTGATACTGCATGCCATGTCATCAACCGTGTTTGTCTTCACAAGCTTCTGAAGAAAACATCCTATGAACTCCTCACTGGTAAGAAGCCAAATGTCAGTTACTTCAGAGTATTTGCTGCTAGGTGCTGGATCAAGGATCCACATCACACTTCAAAATTTGCACCGAAAGCACATGAAGGTTTTATGCTTGGTTACGGAAAGGATTCGCACTCCTACAGAGTCTTCAACCTCTTACACTATAAAGTGGTTGAAACTGTGGATGTGCAGTTCGATGAGACTAACGGCTCGCAAAGAGAGCACCTGCCAAATGTGCTAGATGAAATTCCCCTAGTGAATCCATCAAGCTTATGGGAACTGGAGAAATCATACTGTCTGAAGTACAGCCTGAAGAGGAACTTATCATTTCTGCACCTAATCAACCTGAAGACAATGCTCAGCCTGAAGACAATCCTCCAAACGATGACAATGATCAGCAAGAGCAAAATCTTCTACCAGTTCATCCTCGTGTTGCAAATGAAGTACATATTGAGAAGATAATTGATAGCATCAATGCACCTGGTCCATTCACTCGTTCAAGGGCAACACAGCTAGCAAATTTCTGTGGGCACTTTGCATTTGTCTCAATATCTGAACCCAAGAAAGTTGATGAAGCCTTCATGGAACCTGAATGGATTCAAGCTATGCAAGAAGAGCTTCAACAGTTCGAGCTGAATAATGTATGGGAAGTGGTCAAGCGTCCTGATCCTCGTAAACACAATATCATAGGCACTAAATGGATATATCACAACAAGCAAGATGAGCATGGTCAAGTTGTCAGAAACAAGGCTCGTCTCGTTGCTCAATGATACACTCAAGTTGAAGGAATTGACTTCGATGTTACATTTGCTCCTGTGGCTAGGCTTGAAGCTATTCGCATACTGCTAGCCTTTGCAAATCATCATAACATCCTTCTGTATCAAATGGATGTGAAGAGTGCCTTTCTCAATGGCAAGATTGAAGAAGAAGTGTATCTTGCACAACCGCCTGGTTTTGAAGATCCAAAACATCCTAACATGGTTTACAAGCTCAACAAGGAACTGTATGGCCTTAAACAAGCCCCTCGTGCTTGGTATGACACACTCAAAGACTTCCTCAAGAGCAAAGGCTTCAAACCTGGTTCCTTGGATCCCACACTCTTCACGAAGACATATGAGGGTGAACTGTTTGTGTGCCAAATATATGTGGATGACATTATCTTCGGCTGCACAAATCAAAAATACAGTGATGAGTTTGGACACATGATGCAAGAGCAATATCAAATGTCCATGATGGGTGAGCTGAAGTTCTTCGTTGGTCATCAAATACAGCAGCAAAGCAATGGCATCTTCATATCTCAAGAGAAATACCTCAAAGACTGCCTGAAGAAGTTTGGAATGCAAGACTGCAAAGGTTACACGACGCCAATGCCAACCAAGAGTCATCTAGGTCCTTGCGCCAATGGTAAATAGTTCAATCAAAAGGTATACCGCTCCATGATTGGTTCTTTGCTTTATTTATGTGCATCTAGGCCAGATATCATGCTTAGTGTTTGCATGTGTTCCCGATTCCAAGTGGCACCAAAGGAATCGCATCACTTAGCTGTGAAGCGAATTCTTCAATATTTGGCTTACACCCCAACACTAGGATTATGGTATCCAAAGGGCTCAGAGTTTGATCTAGTTGGATTCTCAAATGCTGATTATGCTGGTGACAAGGTGGATCGCAAGTCTACATCAGGCACATGTCACTTTCTGGGACGATCACTTGTTTGTTGGTCTTCAAAGAAGCAGAACTGTGTATCTCTCTCTGAAAGTGCTAGTGATCGACTAGAGGGGGGGTGAATAGGCAATTTTTATGAAAGTCTTCAAAACATGGAAGTTTCGAAGACAAATGATAGAAATAAACCTATTACCATGCAGCGGAAGGTAGACTACACTAAGCAAGCCATAGTCAAGTATTCAATGAAGTGAAAGCACAATGACTAATAGCAGCTAGGCAGTATAGATCAGGTAGGAAGATAGTGTGAAGCCAATCAGAACAATCAGTTACTCAGTGAAGACAAAAGATAATGCAATCATACAATGACTTCACCAGGGCCAACAGTAAGTAAAGGAATGGGAAGGGCGAAACCAGTGACTCGTTGAAGACAATGATTTGTTGGACCAGTTCCAGTTGTTGTGACAACTGTACGTCTGGTTAGGGAGGCTGAGATTCAACTCAGAAGACCATGTCTTCACCTTATTCCCCTTGAGCTAAGGACACCCAGTCCTCGCCCAATCACTTTGGTAAGTCTTCAAGGTAGACTCCCAAACCTTCACAGACTTCGTTCACCGGCGATCCACAATGACTCTTGGATGCTCAGAACGCGACGCCTAACCGGCTGGAGGATTCACAGTCCCCAAGTGTAATAAGTCTTCAGATCACACAGACAGGAAGACTTCAGTGATGCCTAACACTCTTTGGCTCTGGATGGTTAGGGCTTTATCCTCGCAAGGAATTCTCTCTCAAAGGCTTTGAGGTGGGTTGCTCTCAAATGACAAAAGCCATACACTAACTCTGAGCAGCCAACCGTTTATGGTTGTAGGGGGTGGGCTATTTATAGCCACTAGGCAACCCGACCTGATTTGTCTGAAATGACCCTGGGTCAGTAAGGAACTGACACGTGTTCCAATGATCAGATTTCAAACACACGCGGCAACTTTACTTGGGCTACAAGCAAAGCTGACTCATCCAGCTCTGGATAAGAATTGCTCTCATTGTCTTCGCTCGAAGACATAGGATTTTGGTTGAGCATCACTTCAGTCACTATGACTTTGTTCACTTGGACCCCACTTAATAGTACGGTGGTTCCTATGACTCAACAAAGAAGAAAAGGAGACAACGAAACAACTAAGTCTTCGCGTCCCATAATCTTCATGCAATGTCTTCTCTCGTCATAGTCTTCAATGTGAATATCTTCACATAGCACCATTGTCTTCAATGTCTTCATACATTTTTTCGGGGTCATCTCCGGTAGATAAACCGAATCAATGAGGGACTACTACCTATGTTATCCTGAAATTCTCACAAACACATTAGTCCCTCAACCAGGTTTGTCGTCAATACTCCAAAACCAACTAGGGGTGGCACTAGATGCACTTACAATCTCCCCCCTTTTTGGTGATTGATGACAAACTAGTTGAAGTTTTCAACGGGGATAAAAGTATGTGAAATGTAAAGGATTTAGGTATTGTCTTCATAAGTGGCAAAGGCTCCCCCTGAAGATGTGCATATAAGTAATTTGCTTTTGGAATGCAAATGCACATGGCAGGTTGTACTTGTGGAGATCCTCTTCAACTTATGACGACAATTCATCATGCATGAAAAGTATGTGAAGATAATGACATGCATAATGAAAAATGGACGCCTGGAGAATGACCTAAGTGCGGAAGTTATCATCGCACATGCGGAATTTATCATCGCATCACAGAATAGCAAATAAGTAGCAGATGACCATCGAGTTTATGTGTTACAACTCAAAGAACCAAATGTATCAAAAAGCGAGAGTTGTAAACACTAGGAAAAATATAAAACCACCGCCCATATGGACCCACTTGAAGACTATCAAACTCATATGCTTCTCCCCCTTTTGTCAGTAAGGACCAAAAAGGTTTGAAGACATAGAGCACCTACTCGTTCCCATGAGGAGTTGGTGAAGCAGCAGGGTCGTCGGTGTTACTTGGCGGTGCAGACGAACTTGGTGCAGTGTTGATTCGCGCTGAAGGTGGTGAAGTAGCATCGTCTTCATCATCGATGACACGTGCATTCATTGTTGCAACAAAGGAGGAGAACTCAGAGTCTTCAAGAGACGGAGTACGCCGCAGCACAGTCCTTCTCGGAGGTGTTGAGTAAAACTTGAAACGTTCAGAGAAGCCATCATCTTGAAGATCATCTTCAGAACACATAAGCGTCAGCCCTTTCCATGTACGCCGACAAGTTTCATGGGTGACAAAGGCATTCTTGGTGGCAAGGTTGCGAATCCTGTTTACGTCCACCAAGAGGCTTTGCATTTGGCGCTTCAGCCAGTCATGATGTTTATCCTGTTTCTGATGAAGGGCAACCAGAAGCTCTCGGGCATTGAGAACACGAGATCGCTTCTTAGGCCATTGTGCAATGGTGCTTTCAGTGGCTTCAGTGAGGGCACGATGAGGTGCACGGGTAGTACCAGCTAGAGGATAAACACGAGTGACTACTTGGACTCCTTCAATGTGTTGTGAGAAGCTTTGATTATCAGCATTTTGAAGACTAAAGGGATCCTTGGCAGGCTCTGGATAGATGGATTCAACTGACATATCGATGTCAGGCAGAAAAATCAGATGATTGCGAGCAGAGGGCTGATAGGTGACAGCTGAGTGTAGTTTGATCAGACGCATAATCCATGGAGTGTAAAACTTCAAGCCAAAGAGATCATATCCTGATGCAGCAAGTTGGCGGATGAAGAAGTCTTGTGCATTGAAGCTTTTGCCGTGAAGAATATGGAAGACCAAAGTCTTCATTGCACCTTCAAGCTTTGCATGTGGAGAATGTCCTTTGATGGGCCAGAGAGTTTGCCTTATAATGTGATAGATAGTACGTGGCAGATACTCAAGGTCTTCAACAAAGAACTCCTTAGGATATTCAGCATCAGGAGGCAAAGGCTTCCTCATGCTAAGCATCTGACTCATGTTGGGTTCAGGCTTGTGAAAAATGCTTTCCATAGCAGCACCGTGAAGTTGACAACCAGGTTCATAAAGATCATCTGGAGTGGGTAGGCCAGTGAGCTCAATGACATCAAAGGCTTTGGCTTCATGATGAACATTGCCTGTCATCCACTCAAGGACCCAAGTCTTCGGATCCCTGTTGTAGCCACGAATATGAAGAGTTGCATAGAATTGGAGCAGCAATTCTTCGTTCCAGTGCTCCTTGTCAGTGACGAACTGCAACAAGCCAGACTCACCGAAGCAATCCAGCGCTTCTTCGAAATAGGGTAGACTAGTTATGGCTTCAGTGTCAAGACGCATATGTGGAAAAATGTGACCTTGATTGTATAAGATGCATGAGTAATAACTGCGCCGCTGATAGCTCTAGAACCGATCAGAAGATATTCTTGCCTTAGAGTAGGGGTTCTTGGCGCTATTAAAGAAGGTGTTGTGTGCTTTGAAGCCATTGATATTGAATGATCCGGGTGCAGATGCAGTGCCTGGAAACCTAGGCAGCCTTGGCATTGGCTTCTGAACCTGAGGCATGCGCTCGACGTGATAGTCAAATTGGGGACCAGCAGCAGGTGGAGGAACAAGAAGAGGCCATTTGACAGTGATAAGCTGGCCATAGTTGTATGCTTGCTCGATAGTTTTTGGCCTTGGTGGCGGAACATGAGCAGTGGTATCAATAGAGGCGTCAGGCTGCACATCTGTTGTAGGTGATTCATTGGCTTCTGGCACAGTGTTTGGTGCAGGCTCCACATTGTCTTCAGCCATGACCACATCATTGGCTTCAGTGGTGTTAGTGGTGGCAGCCTCAGGATTCTCAACCTCCACTTGAGGAGCTGGAGGGTCGGGCATCGACACGTTCACTTCAGGAACAACTTCTTCAGTGATGGGGGGATTAGGGACACGTTCTTCTGCTTATTTTTCTTCGCCTGATGCAGCCAGATTGTCTTCAGCAACTTTAGCTTCAGACTCGGAGACATTCATAGTAGGAGTGGCTTCTGGGAACACCTGACATGCAACAGATTGGTGGTGCACTTCTCCTTCTGGAACGCTCGAAGGAGGGACTTGGGGCCTTGGTCCTTTGCGAAGCCTGCATAACGCCGGTGACGCCTATGGAGATGGAGTTGGCTGGGCCTCAAAGTCATCTTCTTCTTGCACTGGTGGGGTGACTTGTTGTTGGGGAGTACTCGGGGTGTCTTTTTGTTGTGGGTGATCAGCCCATGATGCATCCTGAGCAATTGGCGTCAGAGGACGACCAATGCTGATGAGTTCGCTGTTCGTGAGAACAGGCGATGATACCAAGTTGTGCTCGATCTGAGGAAGAACTACATCATCTTCAACATTGTCATGGTGATCAATGTCTTTAGCAGTGGTGGGGTCAACTGCTGGAATGCCTTCAGCTTTAGGAGCCTCTATGGAAGCAGGCTCATGAACTACCATCCGTCGTTCTTGATGCAAAGAGTCAGGACGAGCAACCGAGATGGGCTCGACAATAAGGGGCTCTGTGGGAGTAGCCCGATCTTTCTTAGTTTTGTGCTTCTTCTTGGAGGGAGCGACATCAGAAGCTTCAGGATTTTTCCTCTTTCTGACTTCAGCCTCGGCAGCCTTTGTCTTCTTCAGTTCTGAAACGGTTGACTTGACCTTTGGCTTCGAGCTAGACATGCTGCTTGGGAAGACAATGCGAGGTTCTTCCCGCCTTGAAGGTGCAGATTTGTCAGTCGATGGCTTCTTCTTCTTTTCAGCCATTCTGGGGTCGATGCCAGGCCCAAGAGCCTTGCGCTTATTAGCTTCATTGTAGGCTTGCATGCACTTGTTAGCCAGACTCTTCATGCGCTCACGAGAACCTTTAGCTTCTTCTCGTTTCTTGAGAAAAGCTTCCTTGAGCTCATGCAGCATAACCTTGAAGTTTTTGACATCTTGCACACTGAGCTTTGCCATGTGCTTCTTGAACTGAGCTTTCTCATAGTCGATCTTGTGCTTCAGTTCAACGATGCACCGAGCTAGAGCTAGCTCAGAAGCAATGGCGCCAGTGAAAGAGACGCTGAGGCCAATTGGAAGTTGTAGATCTTCAAAGCTGAGATTGGGGGTTTCAAACCACTCATCAATGAAGTTGTGGATGATTGCCCCGTCAAAGAGAGGCAAATCATTGAAGATTTCTGCTTCTTCCTTGCTCTTAATCAGTTGCTCAAGAGCGTCATCTACAAGATCTTCATCACTGGACAGATCAATGTGTTCGTCTCGCAGAATGGCAGCAGGGGTCAATGCCTGATCAGTATTCTTTTTCATCTCCATCTTCTTGGAGATACGTGATAGATCTTCAGACTGCACACTGTCTTCAGACGGTGCAGTAGCCAGTGGCTTCGCACGTGAAGCTTTTGGAGGAGCAGCTGACTTTGAAGCTTTAGCCTTCTTTTGCTTCTGCGGCTTTGGAGTAGGAGCTGGGGCTTCATCAGTGTCGGCATCATCATCAGAATGATCCACTTTGGCACCTTGAACAGAAATGTGAGTGATAAGGCCATCAAGGTTGTAGAAAGGTCCGACGATATTGGGTTCAGCATCGCATGTGCCGTCAGCCCGGGGAGTAGAAGGACCAGGGTTGAAGTCTAGTCCCAATGACTTCTTGTTTTCCGTGGCCGATGCCTTTGCGTGCTGGAAGTTGCGCTTGAAGAGATTATCGTCACGACACCAGAGCAGTGATGATGGGTCGGCATTTTTAGGATGTGGTCCACGGACCATACATGGATAGAAACCCTGAGCAATAGCTTCAGCTCTGGTCTTGGGTGGAAGGCTTCGGAAGCGAATGTCACCCCAAGGACTCTTGATGGCATTCCTCTCAGCATACTCCTGGGTCACAAACTTGTATTTAAACCATTGTTTGGCCCAATATCTTCGAATCCATTGGATTCGTGTCTTGCACTGATTGTAATCCTCTTCTGGATATATCTTGTACAGCTCTGAGATGTCATCAGGCAGATCTCTTAATGCTCCCCCTCGATGCTGTCTCCCACCCTTCCTTGCTGATTTCTCTGTAGCCATGAACTTCAAACTGAATGGCTTCAACACGTTTAAAGGCTTCAAAGGCTTCCGCTTGCTGGTCAAACATGAACTGGCTTCGGGAGAGTTAATGTGATGCTGTAAGAATTCTGCAAACGAATGCAGACTATGAGAGCCAAGGGATTCTCCCACGGACATGTACCTGTGACAGCATTAGAGATGCGAGGGAAGGGAAGAGGTCATATGCATTCTCAGAAGATTTTGAAGATAAATCAGTTTGAAGACATTGACCTCATGGTGCGAAGACATTCACTTATGTGTTTGAAGCTGGTTCCAAATTTGTACGAATCCAGGAATATGTACAAGTGAGGAATCTAACTCGTTATGAAACTTAAGTGAATATACTAGGCATTATATGAGATGCAGACAGGATAGATCTAACATTGAGTAGGCAAAAACCACTTTCGGTAAACAGGATGAATCTTTTAGGATCAAAAGGATGGTAAAAAGAGAGTTTTATTTACCACACGATGAACTGCTAGATGGGAAGATTAGGAGACCGAGCAGTTCAATCCACCGTGCCCTAACTTGGCGACGGAGGACACCTACGGCGGTGGCGTAGAGGACGATGACCGCGGCCAGCGTGAGGACGACGTTAGTGAAGTCAGGGCAGCTAAGCGCTTCGTCGCCAGCGTCGTCGAGAGCTAGCGGTGGCGCTAGGGTTTTGACGAGGTGGAGAGGTGGAAGAAGGTTTTCTTGACCGTAGGGGACATGTATTTATAAGGAAGTATGCGGCACAGCGTAATTACACAGGTGCCCCTGACGGTTCACATCTGAGGGACACGTGGCAAGCATGCAACATACTTGGAGTTGTCCCACGTTCCCACGCCCGCCCGAACTGTCGGATGGTCGTTCCGGTTTCTCCGGATTTCAGGCAATAAGGATAGAGCATTTAAAACAGACTTAATGTTTTTCTCTGTATCTTCTGCTGACAAGGGCACAGAGAAGACATTCGACAGTTTCAATAGAATGCATATGATTTGGACAGATAGAGTTTGATATAGAAAGCATAGAGAGATTAGGGTCCGATCACATTCACTTAGTTCAAAAGATTCAACAAGGAAGATGTAGCTATAAGTGAATGTTGTAGAGGACAAAACACTAATATGTATATATCAGAAGACAATCAAATCAACATAGTGAAGATAATCATGAAGACACGTTGAAATTGAAGACAAACCAAATGTGAAGACATAGAAAATGTAACGCCATGAGTAAAACACTTCAAACAGAAGAATTTGGTGGTGGCGTTACCCACCGTATAGGAAGTATTAGACCCAGACACGGCGCACAATTATCGTGGCGCTCCGAAGTCAAATTCCATGTTAATGTATTCACACTCAGAATGTAAGTCTTCATTGATTGAAGATATACTTTACTTCATGTGTTGCACATCTATGTCATCAACATGCTTAAGTGTTAGGATGTGTGCCTGATCACAGGACATTTGAGGATTCCAAGATATTTAGCTCACACCGTAACTTGCAAAACCTCTTCTCATCCAAGGGCTTGGTGCCGATATCTGCCAATTGCTCTACAGTGTTGACGTGTATGATATCAATATCTTCCTTCATAACATGATCTCTGAGAAAATGATGATGAATTTCAATGTGCTTTGTCTTCGAGTGCTAAACTGGGTTGTTGGCAATCTTGATGGCGCTTTCGTTGTCGTAGTAGAGTGGCACTTGCTTCAGATGAATGCCGTAGTCTTTGAGTGTTTGCTTCATCCATAGAAGCTGAGCGCAGCAAGATCTAGCAGCAATGTATTCAGATTCAGCGGTGGAGAGAGATACATAGTTCTGCTTCTTTAAAGACCAACATACAAGTGATCGTCCCGGAAAATGACATGTGCCTGATGTAGACTTGCCATCCACCTTGTCACCAGCATAATCAGCATCCGAGAATCCAACTAGATCAAACTCTGAGCCCTTTGGATACAATAATCCTAGTGTTGGGATGTGAGCCAAATATCTGAGAATTCGCTTCACAGCTAAGTGATGCGATTCCTTTGGTGCCACTTGGAACCGGGCACACATGTAAACACTAAGCATGATATCTGGCCTAGATGCACATAAATAAAGCAAGGAACCAATCATGGAGCGATATACCTTTTGATCGAACTCTTTACCATTGTCGTCGGGACCCAGATGATGTTTGGCTGGCATTGGCATCGTGAAGCCTTTGCAATCTTGCATCCCAAATTTCTTCAGGCAATCTTTGAGGTATTTCTCTTGAGATATAAAGATGTCGTTGTGTTGTTGACGTATTTGAAGACCAAGGAAGAACTTCAGCTCACCCATCATGGACATCTGATATTGCTCTTGCATCATATATCCAAACTCGTCACTGTATTTCTGATTGGTGCAGCCGAAGATAATGTCATCCACATATATTTGGCACACAAACAGTTCACCATCATATGTCTTCATGAAGAGAGTGGGGTCGAGGGAACCAGGTTTGAAGCCTTTTCTCTTCAAGAAGTCTTTGAGTGTGTCATACCAAGCCCGAGGGGCTTGTTTGAGGCCATACAGTGCCTTGTTGAGCTTGTACACCATGTCAGGATGTTTTGGATCTTCAAAGCCAGGCGGTTGTACAACATACACTTCTTATTCAATCTTGCCATTGAGAAAAGCGCTCTTCACATCCATTTGATACAGAAGAATGTTATGATGATTTGCATAGGCCAGCAGTATGTGTATGGCTTCAAGCCTAGCCACAGGAGCAAATGTTTCATCGAAGTCAATCCCTTCAACTTGAGTGTATCCTTGAGCAATGAGACAAGCTTTGTTTCTGACAACTTGACCATGCTCATCTTGCTTGTTGCGATATATCCATTTAGTGCCTATTATATTGTGCTTACGAGGATCAGGACGCTTAACCAGTTCCCATACATTATTCAGCTCAAACTGTTGAAGCTCTTCTTTCATAGCTTGAATCCATTCAGGTTCCATGAAGGCTTCATCAACTTTCTTGGGTTCAGATATTGAGACGAATGTGAAGTGCCAACAGAAATTTGCTAGTTGTGTTGCCCTTGAACGAGTGAGTAGACCTGGTGCATTGATGCTATCAATTATTCTCTCAATCTGTACTTCATTTGCAACACGAGGATGTACAGGACGAAGATTTTGCTCTTGTTGATAATTGTCATCGTTAGAAGGATTGTCTTCAGGCTGAGCATTGCCTTCAGGTTGATCAGGTGCAGAGATGATAAGTTTCTCTTCAGGCTGAGCTTCAGATGGTATGATTTCTCCAGTTCCCATAAGTTTGATTGATTCACTGGATGGAACTTCATCTAGCACATTTGGCAGGTGCTCTCTTTGTGAGCCGTTAGTCTCATCGAACCGCACATCCACAGTTTCAACCACTTTATAGTGAAAGAGGTTGAAGACTCTGTAGGAGTGCGAATCCTTTCCATATCCAAGCATAAAACCTTCATGTGCTTTCGGTGCAAATTTTGAAGTGTGATGTGGATCCTTGATCCAGCACCTGGCACCAAATACTCTGAAGTAACTGACATTTGGCTTCTTGCCAGTAAGGAGCTCATAGGATGTATTGTTGGGAAGGTTGTGAAGATAAACACGGGTGATGATATGGCATGCAGTATCAATGGCTTCAGGCCAGAATTTTCTTGGAGTCTTGTATTCATTAAGCATCGTCCGGACCATCTCAATAAGCGTTCTATTCTTGCGTTCCACGACGCCATTCTGCTGCGGTGTGTACGGAGCTGAGAATTCATGTGTGATGCCCAAAGTATCAAGATACGTATCTAGGCCAGTGTTCTTGAATTCAGTGCCATTGTCACTTCTGATGTGCTTTGTCTTGACGCCATAGTTGTTCATGGCACGATTGGCGAAGCGTCTGAAGACATCCTGCACTTTAGTCTTGTAGAGGATTATATGCACCCAAGTATATCTTGAATAATCATCAACAATGACAAAGCCATAGAGACAAGCAGTAGTAGTAAGAGTTGAGTAATGAGTGGGACCAAAAAGGTCCATGTGGAGCAGTTCGAAGGGTTGAGTCGTTGTCATGATTATCTTCGAGGGATGCTTGGCCCTCGTCATCTTTCCTTCTTCACAAGCACTGCATAAGTGATCCTACTTGAACTTGACGCCCTCGATGCCTATGACATGCTTCTTTCTTGCAAGAGTGTGCAAGTTCCTCATGCCAGCATGCCCTAGCCTCCGATGCCAGAGCCAGCATTCAGAAGCTTTTGCTAGAAGACATACGACAAGTTGTGGTCCTGCTGAGAAATCTACCATGTACAAATCATCTTTCCGATACCCTTCAAAAACTAGACTTGTTAGATTCCATTAGAACAAGGCAACGATATTTTCCAAACATCACAATCATGTTTAAATCGCAAAGCATTGAGACCGACATTAAGTTGAAACCAAGGGATTCAACAAGCATGACTTTATCCATGTGTTGATCCCTTGAGATTGCAACTCTACCTAGACCCAATACCTTGCTTTTACCAGTGTCAGCAAATGTGATGTGACTTTTGTCAGATGGACGTAAGGTTGAGTCCATAAGAAGACTTCGCTTGCCAGTCATGTGATTAGAGCACACACTATCAATAATCCATTCTGAAGCAGCTGGTGTCGTACCCTACAGTGCAGTTAGGGGGATAGGCTTCACGAAGAGAATTGTGAAGCAAACACTTCACCATTCCGATTCTTAAACAGTTTATAGTTTGCATCAAAGGATTCATCAATAACAATGGGATTAGCACAAGTGAAGCCAGATAGGGTGGATGGATCCACTAAAGGTTCCTTTGCAGCAACCCATGTGGTTTTGGGGTACTGCTCAGGTTTCCAGTAAGAGCCATCAGCATTCATTTTCCTTTCGAACCCAACACCCTTTTTCCTAGGGTTTCGGTTCAGGATCTGCCTTTTGAGGACATCACATAGTGTCTGATGCCCTTTGAGACTTTTGAACATCCCTGTTTCAAGCAATGTCTTCAACCTAGCATTCTCATCAGCAATAGAAGTGGCATCCTCAGCAGAGGGGTTAGTTACCACATCAGCAGTTGAAGATATTGCAATAGTAGCAACAGTAGAACATTCAGCAACAGAAGTAGCGTTATCACGCTCAATGCATTTAAGACATGGTGGTTCAAATCCTTCCTGAGCAGAACTGATCTGTTTGGCACGAAGTGACTCGTTTTCCTTTTAAAGATCTTCATGAGCCGCTCTCAATTTCTCAAGATCTTGCTTCCTTTGAAGATAATCATAGGAAAGCTTTTCATGAGTTGTTGAGAGTGTTTCATGACGACTTTCAAGTTCCTCATACTTAACATGAAGATTTTTTATGTCTTCAATTAAGGACTGAGATCGAGTCATTTCAGCGTCTAACAGCTCATCGCTTTTGTCTAATAGTTTTTGAATATGTTCCATAGCTTTCTGTTGTTCAGTTGCAATTTTAGCAAGTGTTTTGTAGCTGGGTTTGGAACCACAATCAGAGTCATCTTCACTTGATGTTTGATAGTGAGTGGCGCGTGAGTTTACCTTGGCACCGCGTGCCATGAAGCAGTAGGTGGGAGTGGAGTTGTCCTTGTCATTAGCATCGGCGTTGGTAACGGAGTCATTGTCTTTAGTGTTGAAGATGGACTTGGCAACGTAGGCAGTAGCTAGACTTGCAACGCCAGAATCGGACTCCTCCTCAGACTCCACCTCTGCCTCCTCAGAAGTAGACTCCTCCTCTGAATCCATTTCCTTGCCGACAAATGCGCGGGCCTTGCCAGATGAGCTCTTCTTTTGTGATGAAGACTTTGAGGAAGACTTGGAAGAAGATTTTGAGTATTTCTTCTTCTTCTTGTCGTCAGAATCATACTCCTTTCTCTTCTTCTTCTTCTTGTTCTCATTGTCCCACTGCGGACACTCAGAGATGTAGTGACCAGGTTTCTTGCACTTGTGGCATGTTCTCTTCTTGTAGTCATGAGCAGAAGCTTCATCATTTCTTGAGCTGGATCGTGAAGACTTTCTGAAGTCTTTCTTCTTGGTGAATATCTGGAACTTCTTCACAAGAATAGCATGCTCCCTTCCAATGTCTTCAGGATCATCATAACTGCAGTCAGATTCTTCATCAGATGAGGAAACAGCTTTTGCCTTCAAGGCGCGAGTTCTCCCATAGTTGGGACCGTAGATGTCTCTTTTCTCAGAAAGCTGAAACTCATGTGTGTTGAGCCTTTCAAGTATGTCAGACGGATCGAGTGTCTTGAAGTTAGGACGTTCTTGAATCATCAGGGCTAGGGTGTCAAACGAGGTGTCAAGTGATCTCAAGAGTGTCCTGACGATTTCATGCTTGGTGATCTTAGTAGCGCCGAGAGCTCTAAGCTCATTTGTGATGTAAGTGAGGCGGTTAAACGTGAGTTGGACATTCTCATTGTCGTTTCTCTTGAAGCGGTTGAAGAGGTTGCGAAGGACACTGATTCTTTGGCCTCTCTAGGTTGAGACGCCTTCGTTAACCTTGGAGAGCCAGTCCCGGACTTGCTTGGATGTTTCCAGAGCACTCACATGGCCATACTGTCCTTTGGTCAGATGACCACAGATGATGTTCTTGGCAGTGGAATCCAGTTGAACGAACTTCTTGACATCAGCAGCGGTGACACCTTCACCAGCCTTGGGAACGCCATTCTTGACGACATACCAGAGGTCGACATCAATGGCTTCAAGATGCATGCGCATCTTATTCTTCCAGTAGGGATATTCAGTTCCATCGAAGACGGGGCATGCAGCGGAGACTTTAATTATCCCTTCAGTCGACATAGTTAAAACTCCAGGTGGTTAAACCGAATCACACAGAACAAGGGAGTACCTTTCTCTGATACCAATTGAAAGTGCTAGTGATCGACTAGAGGGGGGGTGAATAGGCGATTTTTATGAAAGTCTTCAAAACATGGAAGTTTCGAAGACAAACGATAGAAATAAACGTATTACCATGCAGCGGAAGGTAGACTACACTAAGCAAGCCATACTCAAGTATTCAATGAAGTGAAAGCACAATGACTAATAACAGCTTGGCAGTATAGATCAGGTAGGAAGATAGTGTGAAGCCAATCAGAACAATCAGTTACTCAGTGAAGACAAAAGATAATGCAATCATACAATGACTTCACCAGGGCCAACAGTAAGTAAAGGAATGGGAAGGACGAAACCAGTGACTCGTTGAAGACAATGATTTGTTGGACCAGTTCCAGTTGCTGTGACAACTGTATGTCTGGTTAGGGAGGCTGAGATTCAGCTCAGAAGACCGCGTCTTCACCTTATTCCCCTTGAGCTAAGGACACCCAGTCCTCGCCCAATCACTCTGGTAAGTCTTCAAGGAAGACTCCCAAACCTTCACAGACTTCATTCATCAGCGATCCACAATGACTCTTGGATGCTCAGAACGTGATGCCTAACCGGCTGGAGGATTCACAGTCCTCAAGTGTAATAAGTCTTCAGATCACACAGACAGGAAGACTTCAGTGATGCCTAACACTCTTTGGCTCTGGGTGGTTAGGGCTTTATCCTCGCAAGGAATTCTCTCTCAAAGGCTTCGAGGTGTGTTGCTCTCAAACGACAAAAGCCGTACACTAACTCTGAGCAGCCAACCGTTTATGGTTGTAGGGGGTGGGCTATTTATAGCCACTAGGAAACCCGACCTAATTTTTCCGAAATGACCCTGGGTCACTAAGGAACTAACTCGTGTTCCAATGGTTAGATTTCAAACACACGTGACAACTTTACTTGGGCTACAAGCAAAGCTGACTCATCCAGCTCTGGATAAGAATTGCTCTCATTGTCTTCGCTCGAAGACATATAATTTTGGTTGAGCATCACTTCAGTCACTCTGACTTTGTTCACTTGGACTCCACTTAACAGTACGGTGGTTCCTATGACTCAACAAAGAAGAAAAGGAGACAACGAAACAACTAAGTCTTTGCGTCCCATAGTCTTCACGCAATGTCTTCTCTCATCATAATCTTCAATGTGAATATCTTCACATACCACCATTGTCTTCAATGTCTTCCTACATTTTTAGGGGTCATCTCCGGTAGATAAACCGAATCAATGAGGGACTACTACCTATGTTATCCTGCAATTCTCACAAACACATTAGTCCCTCAACCAGGTTTGTCGTCAATACTCCAAAACCAACTAGGGGTGGCACTAGATGCACTTACACTCTCCACTTCTGAATCTGAATACATTGCTGCTGGATCTTGCTGCGCTCAGCTTCTATGGATGAAGCAAACACTCAAAGACTATGGCATCCATCTGAAGCAAGTACCACTCTACCGCGACAATGAAAGCGCCATCAAGATTGCCAAGAACCCAGTTCAGCACTCAAAGGCAATGCACGTTCAGATCCGTCATCACTTCCTCAGAGATCATGGAAGATATTGACATCATTCACGTCAACACCGAAGAGCAACTGGCATATATCTTCTCAAAGCCCTTGGATGAGAAAAGGTTTTGCAAGTTGCGGTGTGAGCTAAATATCTTGGAATCCTCAAATGTCCTATGATCAGGCACACATCCTAACACTTATGCATGTTGATGACTTAGATGTGCAACACACGGAGTAACGTATATCTTCAATTAATGAAGACTTACACTCTGAGTGTGAATACATTAATGCGAAATTTGACTTTGGAGTGCCATGATAATTGTGCGTCGTGTCTGGGTCTAATACTTCCTATACGGTGGGTAACGCCACCACCAAATTATTCTATTTGAAGTGCTTGTCTCATGGCGTTACATTTGCTATGACTTCGCATTTGGTTTGTCTTCAAACTTCAACATGTCCTCATGTTTATCTTCACTATGTTGATTTGGTTGTATTCTGATATATACACATATTAGTGTTTTGTCCTCTACAACATTCACTTATAGCTATGTCTTCTCGTTTGAATCTTTTGAACTAAGTGAATGTGATCGGACCCTAACCTGTCTATGCTTTCTGCCTCAAACTCTATCTATCCAAATCATATGCATTCTATTGAAACTGTCGAATGTCTTCTGTGCGTCCTTGTCAGCAGAAGGCATAGAGATAAACAGTAAATCTGATTTAAATGCTCAATCCTTTTAGCCTGAAACCCGGAGAAGCGGGAACGACCACCCGACAATCCTGGCATGCGTGGGAACATGGAACACCCTCCAATGTGTTGCATGTTCGCCACGTGTTCTTCAGATGTGAACCGCCAGGGGCACCTGCGTAATAACGCTGCATCGTCCCTGTCCTTATAAATACACGCCAAACCCAGTCATTATCTCTTCTTCCACTTCTCCTTCTCGCACAAACCCTAGGGGCACCGCTGTTGGGGAACGTTGCAGAAAACAAAAATTTTCCTACGGTTTCACCAAGATCCATCTAGGAGTTCATCTAGCAACTAGTGATTGGATTGCATCTACATACCTTTGTAGATCACGCGCGGAAGCGTTCAAAGAACGGGGATGAGGAAGGCGTACTCGACGTGATCCAAATCACCGGAGATCCTAGCGCCGAACGGACGGCACCTCCGTGTTCAACACACATACGGTCAGCGTGACGTCTCCTTCTTCTTGATCCAGCAAGGGGGAAGGAGAGGTTGAGGAAGATGGCTCCAGCAGCAGCACGGCGGCGTGGTGGTGATGGAGCTGCAGTACTCCGGCAGGGCTTCGCTAAGCACTATGGAGGAGGAGGAGGTGTTGGAGAGGGAGAGGGAGGCACCAAAAATCAAGGTAAGAAGTCCTCCATCTCCCCACTATATATCGGAGGGCCAAGGGGGGGGGGCGCCGGCCCTAGGAGATCTAATCTCCTAGGGGGTGCGGCCAAGGGGAGGAATCCCTCCTCCCCAAGGCACCTAGGGGTGCCTTCCCCCTTTGGGACTCTTCCCTCCTTGAAACCCTAGGCGCATGGGCCTCTTGGGGCTGGTGCCCTTGGCCCATATAGGCCAAGGCGCACCCCCTACAGCCCATGTGGCCCCCCGGGGCAGGTGGCCCCACCCGGTGGACCCCCGGGACCCTTCCGGTGGTCCCGGTACAATACCGGTGACCCCGAAACTTGTCCCGATGCCCGAAATAGCACTTCCTATATATAATTCTTTACCTCCGGACCATTCCGGAACTCCTCGTGACATCCGGGATCTCATCTGGGACTCCGAACAACATTCGGGTTACTGCATATACATATCCCTACAACCCTAGCGTCACCGAACCTTAAGTGTGTAGACCCTACGGGTTCGGGAGACATGTAGACATGACCGAGATGCTCTCCGGTCAATAACCAACAGCGGGATCTGGATACCCATGTTGGCTCCCACATGCTCCTCGATGATCTCATCGGATGAACCACGATGTCGAGGATTCAAGCAACCCCGTATACAATTCCCTTTGTCAATCGATATGTTACCTGCCCGAGATCCGATCGTCGGTATCCCAATACCTCGTTCAATCTCGTTACCGGCAAGTCACTTCACTCGTACCGTAATGCATGATCCCGTGACCAGACACTTGGTCACTTTGAGCTCATTATGATGATGCATTACCGAGTGGGCCCAGTGATACCTCTCCGTCATACGGAGTGACAAATCCCAGTCTTGATCCGTGTCAACCCAACAGACACTTTCAGAGATACCCGTAGTATACCTTTATAGTCACCTAGTTACGTTGTGACGTTTGGTACACCCAAAGCACTCCTACGGTATCCGGGAGTTACACGATCTCATGGTCTAAGGAAAAGATACTTGACATTGGAAAACTCTAGCAAACGAACTACACGATCTTGTGCTATGTGTAGGATTGGGTCTTGTCCATCACATCATTCTCCTAATGATGTGATCTCGTTATCAATGACATCCAATGTCCATAGTCAGGAAACCATGACTATCTGTTGATCAACGAGCTAGTCAACTAGAGGCTTACTAGTGACATGTTGGTGTCTATTATTCACACATGTATTACGATTTCCGGATAACACAATTATAGCATGAACAAAGACAATTATCATGAACAAGGAAATATAATAATAATGCTTTTATTATTGCCTCTAGGGCATATTTCCAACAGTCTCCCACTTGCACTAGAGTCAATAATCTAGTTACATTGTGATGAATCGAACACCCATGGAATTCTGGTGTTGATCATGTTTTGCTCTAGGGAGAGGTTTAGTCAACGGATCTGCTACATTCAGGTCCGTGTGCACTTGACAAATATCTATGTCTCCATCTTGAACATTTTCACGAATGGAGTTGAAGCGACGCTTGATGTGCCTTGTCTTCTTGTGAAACCTGGGCTCCTTGGCAAGAGCAATAGCTCCAGTGTTGTCACAGAAGAGCTTGATCGGCCCCGACGCATTGGGTATGACTCCTAGGTCGGTGATGAACTCCTTCACCCAAATTGCTTCATGCGCTGCCTCCGAGGCTGCCATGTATTCTGCTTCACATGTAGATCCCGCCACGACGCTCTGCTTGCAACTGCACCAGCTTACTGCCCCACCATTCAAAATATACACGTATCCGGTTTGTGACTTAGAGTCATCCAGATCTGTGTCGAAGCTAGCATCGACGTAACCCTTTACGACGAGCTCTTCGTCACCTCCATAAACGAGAAACATTTCCTTCGTCCTTTTCAGGTACTTCAGGATATTCTTGACCGCTGTCCAGTGTTCCTTGCCGGGATTACTTTGGTACCTTCCTACCAAACTTACGGCATGGTTTACATTAGGTCTGGTACACAGCATGGCATACATAATAGAACCTATGGCTGAGGCATAGGGGATGACACTCATATCTTCTATATCTTCTGCCGTGGTCGGACATTGAGCCGAGCTCAATTTCACACCTTGCAACACAGGCAAGAACCCCTTCTTAGACTGATCCATATTGAACTTCTTCAATATCTTATCAAGGTTGTGCTTTGTGAAAGACCTATGAGGCGTCTTGATCTATCTCTATAGATCTTGATGCCTAATATATAAGCAGCTTCTCCAAGGTCCTTCATTGAAAAACTCTTATTCAAGTAGGCCTTAATGCTGTCCAAGAGTTCTATATCATTTCCCATCAAAAGTATGTCATCTACATATAATATGAGAAATGCTACAGAGCTCCCACTCACTTTCTTGTAAACGCAGGCTTCTCCATAAGTCTGCGTAAACCCAAACGCTTTGATCATCTCATCAAAGCGAATGTTCCAACTCCGAGATGCTTGCACCAGCCCATAAATCGAGCGTTGGAGCTTGCACACCTTGTCAGCATTCTTAGGATCGACAAAACCTTCCGGCTGCATCATATACAATTCTTCCTTAAGGAAACCATTAAGGAATGTCGTTTTGACGTCCATTTGCCATATTTCATAATCATAGAATGCGGCAATCGCTAACATGATTCGGACGGACTTCAGCTTCGCTACCGGTGAGAAAGTCTCATCATAGTCAACCCCTTGAACTTGTCGATAACCCTTAGCGACAAGACGAGCTTTATAGATGGTCACATTACCATCCGCGTCTGTCTTCTTCTTAAAGATCCATTTATTTTCTATGGCTCACCGCTCAACGGGCAAGTCAGTCAAAGTCCATACTTCGTTTTCATACATGGATCCTATCTCAGATTTCATGGCTTCTAGCCATTTGTCGGAATCCGGGCCCGCCATCGCTTCTTCATAGTTCGAAGGTTCACCATTGTCCAACAACATGATTTCCAAGACAGGGTTGTCGTACCACTCTGGTGCGGAACGTGTCCTTGTGGACCTACGAATTTCAGTAGGAGCTTGATCAGAAGTATCTTGATCATCATCATTAACTTCCTCTCTAGTCGGTGCAGGCACCTCAGGAACATTTTCTTGAGTTGCGCCATTTTCCGGTTCAAGAGGTAATACTTCATCAAGTTCTACTTTCCTCCCACTTACTTCTTTCGAGAGAAACTCTTTCTCTAGAAAGGACCCATTCTTGGCAGCAAAGATTTTGCCTTCGGATCTGAGGTAGAAGGTATACCCAATAGTTTCCTTAGGGTATCCTATGAAGACGCATTTTTCCGATTTGGGTTCGAGCTTTTCAGGTTGAAGTTTCTTGACATAAGCATCGCATCCCCAAACTTTTAGAAACGACAGCTTAGGTTTCTTCCCAAACCATAATTCAAACGGTGTCGTCTCAACGGATTTCGACGGAGCCCTATTTAAAGTGAATGCAGCAGTCTCTAAAGCATACCCCCAAAAAGATAGCGGTAAATCAGCAAGAGACATCATAGATCACACCATATCTAATAGAGTGCGATTACGACGTTCGGACACACCATTACGCTGAGGTGTTCCAGGCGGCGTGAGCTGTGAAACTATTCCACATTTTCTTAAGTGTGTGCCAAACTCGTGACTCAAGTATTCTCCTCCACGATCTGATCGTAGGAACTTGATTTTCCTATCACGTTGATTCTCAACCTCACTCTGAAATTCCTTGAACTTTTCAAAGGTTTCATACTTGTGTTTCATTAAGTAGACATACCCATATCTACTCAAGTCATCAGTGAGGGTGAGAACATAACGATAGCCACCGCGAGCCTCAACACTCATTGGACCGCACACATCAGTATGTATGATTTCCAATAAGTTGGTTGCTCGCTCCATTGTTCCTGAGAACGGAGTCTTGGTCATTTTACCCATGAGGCATGCTTCGCACGTGTCAAATGATTCGTAATCAAGAGACTCTAAAAGTCCATCTGCATGGAGCTTCTTCATGCGTTTGACACCTATGTGACCAAGGCGGCAGTGCCACAAGTATGTGGGACTATCATTATCAATCTTACATCTTTTGGTACTCACACTATGAACATGTGTAGCACTACGCTCGAGATTCATTAAGAATAAACCATTCACCATCGGAGCATGACCATAAAACATATCTCTCATATAAATGGAACAACCATTATTCTCGGATTTAAATGAGTAGCCATCTTGTATTAAACGAGATCCTGATACAATGTTCATGCTCAAACTTGGCACTAAATAACAATTATTGAGGTTCAAAACTAATCCTGTAGGTAAATGTAGAGGTAGCGTGCCGACGGCGATCACATCGACCTTGGAACCATTCCCGACGCGCATCGTCACCTCGTCCTTCGCCAGTCTCCGCTTATTCCGCAGCTCCTGCTTTGAGTTACAAATGTGAGCAACTGCACCGGTATCAAATACCCAGGAGCTACTACGAGTACTGGTAAGGTACACATCAATTACATGTATATCACATATACCTTTTGTTTTGCCGGCCTTCTTGTCCGCTAAGTATTTGGGGCAGTTCCGCTTCCAGTGACCACTTTCCTTGCAATAAAAGCACTGAGTCTCGGGCTTAGGTCCATTCTTTGGCTTCTTCCCGGCAGCTTGTTTGCCGGGCGCGGCAACTCCCTTGCCGTCTTTCTTGAAGGCTTTCTTACCCTTGCCCTTCTTGAACTTAGTGGTTTTATTCACCATCAACACTTATGGCTCCTGCCGGTTGTCATACTCATCGACATGCAAGTCGTGATTCCTATTACAATAGCATGAACATCTCATACATCACATATAGATCATTCATCATTCATCACAACTTTGGCCATATCATATCACAAAGCACTTGCTGCAAAAACAAGTTAGACGTCCTCTAATTGTTGTTGCAAGTTTTACGTGGCTGAAGTAGGGTTCTAGCAAGAACGTTTTCTTACCTACGTGAAAGCCACAACGTGATTTTTCAACTTCTATTTACCCTTCATAAGGACCCTTTTCATTGAATCCGCTCCAACTAAAGTAGGAGAGACAGACACCCGCCAGCCACCTTATGCAACTTGTGCATGTTAGTCGGTGGAACCGGTCTCACGTAAGCGTACGTGTAAGGTCGGTCCGGGCCGCTTCATCCACAATACCGTTGAAGCAAGATAAGAATAGTAGCGGCAAGAAAGTTGACAACATCAACGCCCACAACAAATTGTGTTCTTCTCGTGCAAGAGAACTACGCATAGACCTAGCTCATGATGCCACTGTTGGGGAACGTTGCAGAAAACAAAAATTTTCCTACGGTTTCACCAAGATCCATCTAGGAGTTCATCTAGCAACGCGTGATTGGATTGCATCTACACACCTTTGTAGATCACGCGCGGAAGCGTTCAAAGAACGGGGATGAGGAAGGCGTACTCGACGTGATCCAAATCACCGGAGATCCTAGCGCCGAACGGACGACACCTCCGCGTTCAACACATGTACGGTCAGCGTGACGCCTCCTTCTTCTTGATCCAGCAAGGGGGAAGGAGAGGTTGAGGAAGATGGCTCCAGCAGCAGCACGACGGCGTGGTGGTGATGGAGCTGCAGTACTCCGGCAGGGCTTCGCTAAGCACTATGGAGGAGGAGGAGGTGTTGGAGAGGGAGAGGGAGGCACCAAAAATCAAGGTAAGAAGTCCTCCATCTCCCCAATATATATAGGAGGGCCAAGGGGGGGCGCCGGCCCTAGGAGATCTAATCTCCTAGGGGGGTGCGGCCAAGGGGAGGAATCCCTCCTCCCCAAGGCACCTAGGGGTGCCTTCCCCCTTTGGGACTCTTCCCTCCTTGAAACCCTAGGCGCATGGGCCTCTTGGGGCTGGTGCCCTTGGCCCATATAGGCCAAGGCGCACCCCCTACAGCCCATGTGGCCCCCTGGGGCAGGTGTCCCCACCCGGTGGACCCCCGGGACCCTTCCGGTGGTCCCGGTACAATACCGGTGACCCCGAAACTTGTCCCGATGCCCGAAATAGCACTTCCTATATATAATTCTTTACCTCCGGACCATTCCGGAACTCGTCGTGACGTCCGGGATCTCATCCGGGACTCCGAACAACATTCAGGTTACTACATATACATATCCCTACAACCCTAGCGTCACCGAACCTTAAGTGTGTAGACCCTACGGGTTCGGGAGATATGTAGACATGACCGAGATGCTCTCCGGTCAATAACCAACAGCAGGATCTGGATACCCATGTTGGCTCCCACATGCTCCTCGATGATCTCATTGGATGAACCACGATGTCGAGGATTCAAGCAACCCCGTATACAATTCCCTTTGTCAATCGGTATGTTACCTGCCCGAGATCCGATCGTCGGTATCCCAATACCTCGTTCAATCTCGTTACCGGCAAGTCACTTTACTCGTACCGTAATGCATGATCCCGTGACCAGACACTTGGTCACTTTGAGCTCATTATGATGATGCATTACCGAGTGGGCCTAGTGATACCTCTCCGTCATACGGAGTGACAAATCCCAATCTTGATCCGTGTCAACCCAACAAACACTTTCGGAGATACCCGTAGTATACCTTTATAGTCACCTAGTTACGTTGTGACGTTTGGTACACCCAAAGCACTCCTACGGTATCCGGGAGTTACACGATCTCATGGTCTAAGGAAAAGATACTTGACATTGGAAAACTCTAGCAAACGAACTACACGATCTTGTGCTATGTTTAGGATTGGGTCTTGTCCATCACATCATTCTCCTAATGATGTGATCTCGTTATCAATGACATCCAATGTCCATAGTCAGGAAACCATGACTATCTGTTGATCAACGAGCTAGTCAACTAGAGGCTTACTAGGGACATGTTGGTGTCTATTATTCACACATGTATTACGATTTCCGGATAACACAATTATAGCATGAACAAAGACAATTATCATGAACAAGGAAATATAATAATAATGCTTTTATTATTGCCTCTAGGGCATATTTCCAACAAACGCTAGCTCTCGACGACGCCGGCGACGAAGCGCTTAGCTGTCACGACCTCACCGACGCTGTCCTCACGCCGGCCGCGGACATCGTCTTCTCCGCTGTCGTTGTAGGTGTCCTCCATCGCCAAGTTAGGGCACGGAAGATCGAACTGCTCGGCCACATCTTCTACTCCATCTAGCAGTTCCTCAAGTGGTAAATAAAAGCTCCTTTTTGCAGTCCTTTTGATCCGATAGATTCATCCTTCTCAACCACAAGTGGTTTCTGTCCCAACAAATTGAATCTATCCTGTTCTGCATCTCATAACATGCCTAGTATGTTCACTTATGCTTCACAAAGTAGTTAGATTCCTCATTTGTACTTATTCTTGGATTCGTACAAATCTGGAACCAACTCTCAACATATGAGTGAATGTCTCCGCACTATGAGGTCAATGTCTTCTAAACTGATTTATCTTCAAAAATCTTTCGAGAATGCATATGACCTCTTCCCCTTCCCTCGCATCTCTAATGTTGTCACAGGTACATGTCCGTGGGAGAATCCCTTGGTTCTCATAGTCTGCATTCATTTGCAGAATTCTTACAACGTCACATCAATTCTCCTGAAGCCAGTTCCTGTCTGACCAGCAGACGGAAGCCTTTGAAAGTTCTGAAGCCATTCAGTCTAAACTTCATGGCGGCAGAAAAATCAGTAAGGAAGGGCGGTAGACAGCGCCATGAAAACACTGCTAAGGACCTGCCACCAGATCTCTATGAGCTATACAAGTCAGATCTAGAAGAGACCTATGGAGAATGCAAGAACCGAATCCAATGGATTCGAAGACATTGGGCAGAGGAATGGCTCAAGTACAAATTTTTCACTGACGAATATGCTGAAAAGAATGCCATCAAGGGCCCCTGGGAGATATTATATACAAAGGTCTTCAGCCCAAGTCGAAGTCTGAAGCTATTGCTCAAGGCTTTTACCCTTGCATGATCCATTGACCTCAGCTTCCTTATGCCGACCCATCCTCTCTGTTATGGTGTCATGAAGACAATCTCTTTAAGTGCAACTTCCAGTTTGCCAAAACTTCTGCCAAAGAGAACAATAAGTCGCTTGGGTTAGACTTCAACCCCGGTCCCTCTACTCCTCGTGCCGACGGCACACGCGATGCTAAACCCAATATTGTTGGGCCCTTCTACAACCTTGAAGGTCTCATCACTCACATTCATGCTCAAGGGGCAGCCGTGGATCACTCTGCAGATGACGCTGATTCTGACGAAGCGCCTGCACCACCGAAGCCTGTGAAGCAAAAGAAACCAAAGGCTTCAAAGCCCTCCTCTGCACCAAAATTTTCGCAGGCGAAGCCTCTGGCCACTGCACCTCCTGAAGCCAGTGTGCAGTCTGAAGATCTCTCTCGCATCTCCAAGTCTGACAAGATGAAGAAGCCCATGCAACCAACTGGTCAAGCATTGACCCCTGCTGCCGTTCTGCGGAATGAGAACGAAGCCATTGATCTGTCTAGCGACGACGATCTTGGTGATGATGCTCTTGAGCTGCTTATAAAGAGCAAGCAAGAGGCAGGAATCTTCAATGATCTTCCCCTCTTTGATGTGGAGATCCTGTACAAGTTCATTGATGAGTGGTTCGACAACCCAGACCTCAGTTTTGATGATCTTCAACTCCCAATTGGCCTCAGCGTCTCCTTCCATGGAGACATTGCTCCTGAGCTGGCTCTTGCACAGAGAATTGTTGAGCTGATGCACAAGATTGACTATGAAAAGGCTCAGTTCAAGAAGCACATGGCCAAGCTCAAGGTGGAAGATGTCCAAAACTTCAAGGTCATGCTGCATGAGCTAAAGGAGGCGTTCCACAAGAAACGTGAAGAAGCTAAAGGTTCTCGAGAGCGCATGAAACACCTGGCTGCCAAATGTGTTCAAGGCTACAATGAAGCTGAAAATCGCAAGGCTCTGGGGCGACCTGGCATCGACACCGGAATGGCTTCCAAGAAGAAGAAGAAGCCTGTTGTGGCCCAACCTGAAGCATCAAGGCAGGAAGAACCTCACATTGTCTTCCCTGCCAGTATGACAGGCTCGAAGCCTAAGGTCCCCATAGTGGCTTCGGAGCTCAAGAAAACAAGGGCAACTGAAGCCGAAGCCCGCAAGCGCAAGACCAAGCACACCACTGACAACGCTCCACCGACGAAAAAGAGAAAGACAAAGAAGAAAGATTGGGCTGCTCCCACAGAGCCCCTTGTTGTCGAGCTGATCTCAGTGGCTCGTCCTGCGTCTAAACATAGTGAGCGCCAGTTGATAGTTCATGAGCCTGATTCCACTTAGGCTCCTGAAGCTGTAGACATTCCAGCTATTGACCCCACCGCAGCTGAAGACATTGGTCATCAAGACAATGTTGAGGATGATGAAGTCCTTCCTCAGATCGAACACAATGTGGTATCATCGCCTGTTCTCACGAACAGCAAACTCATCAGCATTGGTCGTCCATTGATGCCAATTGCTCAGGATGACTCATGGGCTGATCACCCACAAGACTCCCCCCGTCAAGAAGAATCACCAAGTACTCTCCCACCTCAAGTCACCAC
The DNA here is from genome assembly GCF_003073215.2 of Triticum urartu. NCBI lineage: Eukaryota > Viridiplantae > Streptophyta > Magnoliopsida > Poales > Poaceae > Triticum > Triticum urartu. The sequence goes on from NC_053024.1 coordinate 385,561,773, forward strand.
TTCAGTGCTTGAAGACAATGACTTTGTGGCCCAACCAACTCCATCTTCACAAGCGTTGCCAGCATTCCGCAGGCTTCGCAAAGGACCAAGGCCACAGATCACTCTGTCAAGTGTTCCAGAAGGAGAAGAGCGTCAATCCGTTTCACGCCAAGTCTTTCCTGAAGCCTCTCCTTCTGCGAACATCCCCGAGTTTGAAGCCAAAGCGGCTGTGTAAGTGCATCTAGTGCCACCCCTAGTTGGTTTTGGAGTATTGACGACAAACCTAGTTGAGGGACTAATGTGTTTGTGAGAATTGCAGGATAACACAGGCAGAAGTCCCTCATTGATTCGGTTTTCCTACCAGAGATGACCCCTAAAAATGTCTGAAGACATTGAAGTCAAAGGCGGTATGTGAAGACATTCACATTGAAGACTATGACAAGAGAATACATCGCATGAAGACTATGGAGCGCGAAGATTTAGATCTTTCATAGTTCTTTTTCTTCTTTGTTGAGTCATAGGAACCACCGTACTGTTAAGTGGGGTCCAAGAGAACCAGTCAGAATGACAAAAGTGATGCTTAACCAAAACCTATGTCTTCGAGTGAAGACTATGAGAGCGAATCTTGTCCAAAGTCGGACAAGTCAGCTTTGCTTGTAGCCCAAGTAAAGTTGCCGTGTGAGTTTGAAATCTGACCGTTGGAACACATGTCAGTTCCTTAGTGACCCAGGGTCATTTCGGACAAATCAGGTCGGGTTGCCTAGTGGCTATAAATAGCCCACCCCCTACAACCATAAACGGTTGGCTGCTCAGAGTTAGTGTACGGCTTTTGTCGTTTGAGAGCAACCCACCTTGAATCCTTTGAGAGAGAATTCCTTGCGAGGATAAAGCCCTAACCACCCAGAGCCAAAGAGTGTTAGGCATCACTTAAGTCTTCTTGTCCGTGTGATCTGAGGACTTATTACACTTGAGGACTGTGAATCCTCCAGCTGGTTAGGCGTCGCGTTCTGAGCATCCAAGAGACATTGTGGATCGCCGGTGAACGAAGTCTGTGAAGGTTTGGGAGTCTACCTTGAAGACTTACCAGAGTGATTGGGCGAGGTCTGTGTGACCTTAGCTCAAGGGGAATACGGTGAGGACTGGGTGTCCTGATCTGCGTGTTCAGGACTGGGTGTCCGGGACTGTGTGTCCTCAGGTTTAAATACCTAACCACCCTAACCAGACGTACAGTTGTCACAGCAACTGGAACTGGTCCAACAAATCATTGTCTTCAACGAGTCACTGGTTTCATCCTTCCCTTCCCTTTACTTACTGTTGGTCCTTGTGAAGTCATTGTATGATTGCACTATCTTTTGTCTTCACTGAGTGACTGCGTGTTCTGTTTGGCTTCATAATATCTTCCTACCTGATCCTTACTACCTAGCTGCTATTAGTCATTGTGCTTTCACTTCATTGAATACTTGACTATGTTTGCCTAGTGTAGTCTACCTTCCGCTGCATGATAATAGGTTTATTTCTATCGTTTGTCTTCGAAACTTCCACGTTTTGAAGACTTTCTTAAAAATCGCCTATTCACCCCCCTCTAGTCGATATAACACACTTTAGGCTGAAGATATCCCGGCTACATCAGCCGATGCACAAGAAGAAGCAAGAGAAGAACAACATGTTGCTACACCCCCGTCCAACCCTGAAGTTGTTCTCAAGGAGAACGTGTCCGACCCTCCAGCTACTCAAGTGGAGGTTGATAACATTGAGGCGACCACCAACACCCATACTGAAGCCATTGACATTGTCATGGCTGAAGCTACTATGGCGCCTGAAGTTCATGTGGTGCCAGAAGTGATTGCACTTGAAGCCAATGCTGCTCCTGACGCAAATCTGCAGCCAGAAGTCAATACCACTGCCACTGCCACTGCCACTGCTCCTGTACCGCCTCCACGACCACACACCCTTGAGCAAGCATTCTATCAAGGCCAACTTACCACCGTCCGCTGGCCCATTCTGGTTCCTCCACCTACTGCCGGTCCGCAATTTGACTATCATGTGGAGCACATGCCTCAGGTCCAGAAGCCAAAGCGAAGGCTGCCAAGGTTTCCAGGTACTACAACTTCACCAAGATCGTTTAATCTGAATGGCGTCAAGGCACACAACACATTCTTTGACAGTGCCAAGAACCCCTACACAAGGCCAAGAATCTCATCACATCGATTTTGGAGTTATCAGTAGCGCAGTTACTATTCCTGAATCTTATACAATCAGGGGCGCATTTTCCCTCATATGTGTCTAGACTGCGAAGCCATGGCTGGCCTGCCTTGCCTAGAAGAAGCACTTGACTGCTTCAGAGATGTTGGCCTTCTACAATTTGTGACTGCCAAAGAACATTGGAATGAAGAGCTTCTGCTAAAATTTTATGCTACCCTCTAGATTCACGGCTACAACAGGGATCCGAAGACTTGGATCCTTGAGTGGATGACAGGCGATGCACACCATGAAGCTAAAGCCCAAGACATCATTAGCTTACTGCCCTGCCCACTCCTGGCGAACATTATGAATCAGGTTGTCAGCTGCACCAAAATGCTTTGGAGAGCATCTTTCAGAAGCCAGAGCCAAACATGAGCCAAATGCTGAGCATGATGAAGCCACTGCCACAAGACGCTGACTATCCTAAGGAGTTCTTTGTTGAAGACCTATAGTATCTGCCCCGCACTATTTATCTTATTATCAGGCGAACTCTCTAGCCGGTCAAAGCACATTCTCCAGCAGCAAAGCTTGAAGGAGCAATGAAGACATTGGTTTTCTATATCTTCAATGGCATCAGCTTCAATGCTCAAGACTTCTTCATCAGACAATTGGCTGCATCTGGCTCCGATATCTTTGGTCTGAAGTTCTATGCTCCATGGGTAATGCGCCTCATCAAGCTTCACTCTGCTATCAACTATCAGCCGTATGCATGCAATCATCTTATATTCTTGCCAGAGGTTGATCTGTCTGTCGAAGCCATTTACCCAGAGCCTGAAAAGGAGCCAATTTATCTTCACAATGTCGATCATCAAAGCTTCACCCAGCCCATTGAAGGAGTTCAGGCCGTTTCTCGTGTTTATCCCTTGGCTGGAAATACACATGCCCCTCGCACCCAAACAGAAGCCACTGAAAGCACCATTGCTCAAAGGCCTCAGAAGAGATCTCGTGTTCTCAATGACCGAGAGCTTCTCGTCGCTCTACATTAGAAACATGACAAGCATCATGACTGGCTTAAGCGTCAGATGCAAAGCCTCTTGGTGGACGTCAATCGCATTCGCAATATTGCCACCAAGAATGCCTTTGTTACACATGAAACCTGTCGGAGGTCATGGAAGAGCTTAACATTGCTAAGTGCTGAAGCTGATCTTCAAGACGATGGCTTCATAGAGAGATTCAAGTTTGACTCAACTCCTCCAAGGAATGCTCACTTGCGTCAGAATCCCTCACTCGAAGACTCTGACTATTCTTCCTCAGCTGCAACAGTTAATGCCAGAGTCATTGATGACCAAGATGATGCTACCTCACCACCTCCAACTTCGGCGCATATCGACACTGCACCAAGTTCGTTTGCACCACCAAACCTCAACAACGACCCTGCTGCTTCGCCTACTCCTCATGGGAACGAGTAGCAAGCTCTATGTCTTCAAACCTTTTTGGTCATTACTGACAAAAGGGGGAGAAGCATATGAGTTGATAGTCTTCAAGCGGGTCCATATGGGTGGTTGCTATACTTTTGCTACATTTGCCAAGTGCTTACAACTCTCGCTTTTGATACATTTGGTTCTTTTGAGTTGTAACACTTAAACTTGATGGTCGTCTGCTACCTTTTCGTCAACTATGTGATGCGATGATAAATTCCGCATGTGAGATGATAAATTCCACACGAAGTCAATTTTGCAGACGTCCATTTTTCATTATGCATGCCATTATCTTCGTTATATCCTTTCATGCATGATGAATTGTCTTCACAAGTAGAAGAGGAGCTCCGCAAGTACAACCTGCCATGTGCATTTGCACTCAAAAGCAAAATACTTATATGCACATCTTCAGGGGGAGCCTTTCTGCTACTTATGAAGACAATACCTAAATCCTTTACAATTTCACATACTTTTATCCCCGTTGAAAACTTCAACCAGTTTGTCATCAATCACCAAAAAGGGGGAGATTGTAAGTGCATCTAGTGCCACCCCTAGTTGGTTTTGGAGTATTGAAGACAAACCTGGTTGAGGGACTAATGTGTTTGTGAGAATTGCAGGATAACATAGGTAGTAGTCCCTCATTGATTTGGTTTACCTACCGGAGATGACCCCTAAAAATGTATGAAGACATTGAAGACAAAGGTGGTATGTGAAGATATTCACATTGAAGACTATGACAAGAGAAGACATCACGTGAAGACTATGGAGCGCGAATACTTAGTTGTTTTGTTGTTTCCTTTTCTTCAGGGGGAGCCTTTCTTCTTCGAGGACAAAGCCCTAAACACCCAGAGCCAAAGAGTGTTAGGCATCACTGAAGTCTTCCTGTCTGTGTGATTTGAAGACTTGTTACACTTGAGGACTATGAATCCTCCAGCCGGTTAGGCGTCGCATTCTGAGCATCCAAGAGTCATTGTGGATCACCGGTGAACGAAGTCTGTGAAGGTTTGGAAGTCTACCTTCAAGACTTACCTGAGTGATTGGGCGAGGACTAGGTGTCCTTAGCTCAAGGGGAATAAGGTGAAGACGCAGTCTTCTGAGTTGAATCTCAGCCTCCCTAACCAGACGTACAGTTGTCACAACAACTGGAACTGGTCCAACAAATCCTTTTCTTCACCAAGCAACTGGTTCTATCCTTCCCATCTCTTTATTTACAGTTGGTCCTTGTGAAGTCATTGCCTGTTTGTCTTCACTGTGTGACTGTTTGTCCTGATTGGCTTCATACTATCTTCCATCCTGATCCGTACTGCCTAGCTGCTATTAGTCTTCGTGCTTTCACTTCATTGAATACTTGACTATGGCCTGCCTAGTGTAGTCTACCTTCTACCGCATGTTTATAGGTTCATTTCTATTGTTTGTCTTCGAAACTTCCATGTTTTGAAGACTTTCATAAAAATCGCCTATTCACCCCCCTCTAGTCGATAACTAGCACTTTCACCTACCATCAACTAGATCCTAAGGCACACATTACTACCCAGTCAGGAGATCACAAGATGATCCGAGGACATGCTATCAATTTGCTACATTTGTTTGATGTGCCTCAAAAGTTCAAAGTCATGAGTCTGATTGTAGAGACAATCAAAAGGACATCAGTTGATCAGAAGAGAAGCTATGGGTATGCCCCAAAAATTCAGGAGCTCATCAACTCCAAGATGGGCACAAGTAAATATCTATTGGATAAGGAACACCTGGCCATATACCCTAAATTTGAAGACAACATTGTTGTGATGAATGAGGAAGACCGCACATCTGTGCAAGCACATGAGAAGAGAGAGAAGGCAAGGACAGAGAAAGCTGCAAGGATGCCAACTGATGAAGAGGCATCTCAAGTGTTCTTGAAGACCAAGCAAGATCAGCTTGGATATCTGATCCAATCCACTTTGAGGATTGAGAAGGGCTTGGCCACCCTGATTCAAAACCATGGGAGCTTGGAGAGGATCATTGAGCAGAAATTCTATGATCTTGATGTCAAAGTAACTGAGATTCAATCAACAGTTGAGCAACTTCAGGAGGAAGTGGAGGAGGAGAAGGGCAAGTCAACTACATATGCTTTTGCTAGAGTGCCCCGAAGCCAGAGATCTACCACAGTGCCAGTCATAGATACTAGAGCTACAGTGTCAGCTACAGCTCCAGTGCCACCTCCAGCAGCCACTCCACCAGCTCCAGCTACATCAACAAAATCTTTCGTCCTTGGAGTCATCTCTACACCACCTATCGAAGATCAAGCCCGAGAGACTTTTAGCACTATGCATTTTTGAACTTTTTGGTAACTTGTTGCCAAAGGGGGAGAAAATGTATAGATCATAGGCTTCGAGAGAGAGTGTTGCTTTTTATCTCTCTTGTTTTTGGTTGAACTTCTTTATAGCGTGCTTGTGTGAGATACTTTAGGTCCTTATGAGATACTTGTTTGATCATGTGCTTGATCATATGCTACCCTTAATGCTTGTTGGATGATATTATCTCTTATATCCTTATATGATCATTCACTTGCTTGGTGATGAGTGCATGATTTCAATTTCTATCATTTTGAGCACTCCACCAAGATGTATGTGACATGGAAGAGTAACCCATGATCCTAATCGATTGTGCATTTGCATTCAAAAGCAAATTTTAAATAATGCACAAATTCAGGGGGAGCTCTTGCTTATCACATACTTCTCAAAGCGACGATGTTTTTCAATCTTATTATCATTTGTCGAAGCTTTGATCTATATGTTTTCATCAATTACAAAAAAGGGGAGATTGAAAGTGCAACTATCCCTGGGTGGTTTTGGTAGTTCCTAACAACATATAGCCCATTGATCTAATGCTATTTCAAGATAAATATGTCAGGAAATCTCAATGATTGGGGTGGCATGGATTAGAAAAGTGGACCCCTCAAAATGCTAAGGACAAAAGGATTGGCTCAAGCTCAAAGCACAAGACTCTACATTTCTCATTTTAGTGATCCAAGATCACATTGAGTCCATAGGAAAAGCCAATACTATTAAGAGGGGATGAGGTGTTGCTTAATGGCTTGCTTGCTCAAAGTGCTTAGTGATATGCTCCAAAGCCCTCAACCACTTTCTCACATCCACATATGTGCCAAACCAAAAAGTCAAACTCGGCCCAACCAAATCTTTCTATCCGGTGCCACCGAGTTCTCTTGACATATCCACTGCCAGAAACCCTAGTCTTTTTGGTCTCACCGATAGGGATCTCGGTCTCACCGAGATGGGATTGTATTCTCTCTGTTTCCCTTCGTAACGTTTCAGTCAAACCGAGATGAGCGATCGGTCCCACCGAGTTTGCAATGCAAACTCTTTGTTTCCCTTTCGTAACGTTTCGGTCCAACCGAGATGAGCGAATCGGTCCCACCGAGTTTGCCTGACAAACTCTCTGGTTAGTCTATTACCAAAATCGGTCCCACCGAGTTTGTGTAATCGGTATCACCGAGATTATGTTATGCCCTAACCATAACGAAACCGGTCCCACCGAGTTGACGTGTTGGTCCCACTGAAAACCATAACGGTCACATTATGAACTAAATTGGTCTGACCGAGTTGTATGATTCGGTCCCACCGAGTTTAGTAAATTGTGTGTAACGGTTAGATTTTGTGTGGAGGCTATATATACCCCTCCATCCACTCTTCATTCATGGAGAGAGCCATCAGAACATGCCTACACTTCCAACATACGTTTTCTGAGAGAGAACCACCTACACTTGTGTTGAGGTCAAGATATTCCATTCCAACCACATAAATCTTGATCTCTAGCCTTCCCCAAGTTGCTTTCCACTCAAATCTTCTTTCCACCAAATCCAATCCTATGAGAGAGAGTTGAGTGTTGGGGAGACTATCATTTGAAGCACAAGAGCAAGGAGTTCATCATCAACACACCATTTGTTACCTCTTGTAGAGTGGTGTCTCCAAGATTGGTTAGGTGTCACTTGGGAGCCTCCGTCAAGATTGTGGAGTTGAACCAAGGAGTTTGTAAGGGCAATGAGATCGCCTACTTCGTGAAGATCTACCCGAGTGAGGCAAGTACTTCGTGGGCGACGACCATGGTAGGATAGACAAGGTTGCTTCTTCGTGGAACCTTCATGGGTGGAGCCCTCCGTGGACTCGCACAACTGTTACCCTTCGTGGGTTGAAGTCTCCATCAACATGGATGTACGATAGCACCACCTATCGGAACCACGGATAAAAAATCTCCATGTCAACAATGCGTTTGCTCCCTCCAAACTTCTCCCTTTACCTTCATATGCAATTGTTTTACATTCCGCTGCTATACTCTTAGAATTGCATGTGTAGGTTGATTGCTTGACTTGTGCAAAGCTGCTAAAATCTGCCAAGAACTAAAATTAGGAAAAGGCTAGTTTTTTATTTGGTCAAGTAGTCTAATCACCCCCCTCTAGACATACTTTCGATCCTACAGGGGCCATTTGGAAGTAGGATGATGTGGCGACTGCTGACTAACTCCTCCCCCTCTCTCTCCCGCACAAAATTCCCAATCCCTCTCTCTCTTGCACAAAATTATCAATCCCTCAACCCACGAGATCCTTCCCCTCTCGTCCATGTTTTTCCAGCTCTCTCATCAAACTTGTTGTCTCTTCTCCTTCCACGTGTACAAAATCCGGAGGCACACACATCTCACGTATATTACATGTCTCCATCTTTCTCACAGACCTAACTTCTTCGTCTCACTTTCTCTCTCTCTCTCTCTCTCTCTCTCTCTCGTTAGGTTTGTCTCCTACTCTCTTGTCCACATACACAGAATCTTTCATGCCCTATCTGCTCCATCTTCGCAAGCTAGCTCTACACGTTTCATTCACACATTGGGATGTGTTCAAAATGTTGCTTTTATAATGGACGATGTAGAGTTATGGTTGGTTTTGTTGCATCCTTCAAAGTAATAACTATGAAATGCATTTAGATTCTCATTTGACTGGGATTATGTGAGTTTGAGCATATTTTGAAGTACTATAGACCTCGGATACATCTTGGAATTCAACAATGATTGTAACTATTGAATTGTATAGACCATTACATTTGAAGTTAGTAGCCTAATATATTTATTTCACAATTACAAAAATATTAATTCACTACAAACTAAGAAAACAAATGTGTACTCCCTCTGTTTTTATTTAAGTCCGCGTATTAGCATTGGTCAAAGTCAAGTTTTGTAAACTCTTAGAAAGTTCATAACAAAAAGTATTAACATATACAATAACAAATAAATACCATTAGATTCATTATTGAATGTACTTTCACATCATACATATTTGTTATGGTAAATGTTTATATTTTTCTATAAACTTGGTCAAACTTTAGGAAGTTTGACTTCGATCAAACCTAATATGCAGAGTTAATAAAATTGAAGGGAGTACTGGTAGTTACTAGTACTACTCACTAGTTGCTTAGCGCAATCACCCAACACACCACACGGGGAGTTCAGTGTCACAAAATTTTGAGGTCGGCGGGAAAATCTCCCGCGACCCTGATTCGAGCAGTGCGAAGTTACCATCATAGCTTTCGGAATAGGCCTACGGATGATGCTTGGTAGGGGGTTGTTTTCGTAACTCCAGGTTCACCCTACCCAGCCAACCCCACCCCGGCACCCAGAGTAGTACACCTGAATACTCCCCATTTTCTATCCCCACAGCAAAATAGACTTATCCACGACACCGTAGCCTTCGTGCTCCTCCCCTTCTACATCGGCGCACTCGTCCAACGCATCACATCAGCCTCATCGATGACCTCGTCCTCCACACTGGAGCCGGTCCACCATCATCATCGTACGCGGAACCTCTTCCCCTACACCGTCTTCCATGGTCTCAGATCTGCTTCCCGGAAGCCAACGCCAAGCGCAGAAGCACCACCGTCGTGGACAATGAACTGACTCCCATTGCCGACCATGATGCACAGAGGCCGCCGCGACCATCGTTCTCCTCCTTGATTGGTAATGTGTGTATTGAATCACTTAGCAGTACATGTGCAGTTCCAATTTTGTTCATACCTACCCTTAAAATTTCCTGGTTGATATTGTTCCCGTAAAAGTAATTGGTTATTGCCTCCATTGTCCCACAGAATATCAGCTTGTAATTGTGCGTCGCTCCTGTATCACGATGTGCTTGGGTAGGTTCTTCATCTGCAACCAGTAGTATGGCAAATGATGAAAGTTTTTTAAAACTAGCAAGATGCCCATGCGTTGCACGGAACATCAAGATGCATTTGTATGAGTAGTTTATCTTGTAAGAGAAAAGGATAAATGAGGGAAGGCCTTATTTGCAAATCTGGAGAGGGGTGTGGGTATCTTTGTGCAAAATTGCCATAGTTCCCTTCCTATTCATCGGATATAAATTGGATGGCCTATATTGCAGGATGGGAGGCACACCATCATCACCAACTCTGTTTTTTAAAAGAAAAAAAGAGTAGAGAGTAGAGAAGTAGAGATAAATATTAAATATAAAATAAATATAATAGTAGAGAAGAGCGTAGAGATAAATATAAAATATAAAATAAATATAACAATAGAGAAGACAGTAGAGATAGCAGGGACATCGGGAAAGGATCGTGCGTGCACGAGAAAAAGTGGCCGGGCGCGCGCTAGTTTTGGCGCACGGCGTCCGACACGCTTTATAAAATCCAACGCCCTCCCACCGCTCTATGCCTTGCCACCACTCTCTCCCTGCTTTGTGCCTCGCCACCGCTCTCTCCCTGCTCTGCACCTCGTCACCGCTCTCTCCCCGCTCTTTCTCGCCTCGCCGCCGCCGCGCCACCATGCTGCCGCGTCGCCGGGAAACTTGGGGATACCGCGGCGTCCGCACGCGCCCCTCTGGCGGCTTCTCCGCCGAGATCCGGTTCCGCGGGATGCGCCTCGGCCTCAGCAATTTTGACACCGCCAATGACGCCGCCCGCGCATACGACGCGGCGATGTGGCGCCTCCAGTGGACTCATAGAACATTGAACTTCCCCAATGTGCCTACGCGGGAGCGGGTGCTACCTCTTGAGCACTGTGTTGGTTTTCCCTTGAAGAGGAAAGGGTGATGCAGCAAAGTAGCGTAAGTATTTCCCTCAGTTTCTGAGAACCAAGGTATCAATCCAATAGGAGATCATGCTCGACTCCCACGCACCTACACAAACCAATAAGAACCTCGCAACCAACGCGATAAAGGGGTTGTCAATCCCTTCACGGTCACTTACGAGAGTGAGATCTGATAGATATGATAAGATAATTTTTTTGGTATTTTTATGATAAAGAGAAATAAAGATGCAAAGTAAAATAAACAGAAATAGAAATAACTAAGTGTTGGAAGATTAATATGATGAAAGATAGACCCGGTGGCCATAGGTTTCACTACTAGCTTCTCTCAAGAGCATAAGTATTACGGTGGGTAAACGAATTACTGTCGAGCAATAGATAGAATTGAGCATAGTTATGAGAATATCTAGGTATGATCATGTATATAGGCATCACGTCCGTGGCAAGTAGACCGAAACGATTCTGCATCTACTACTATTACTCCACACATCGACCGCTATCCAGCATGCATCTAGAGTATTAAGTTCATAAGAGCAGAGTAATGATTTAAGTAAGATGACATGATGTAGAGGGATAACCTCATGCAATATGATATAAACCCCATCTTTTTATCCTCGATGGCAACAATACAATACGTTTCGGTTCCCTTTCTGTCACTGGGATCGAGCACCGCAAGATTGAACCCAAAGCTAAGCACTTCTCCCATTGCAAGAAAGATCAATCTAGTAGGCCAAACCAAACTGATAATTTGAAGAGACTTGCAAAGATAAACCAATCATACATACAAGAATTCAGAGGATAATCAAATATTGTTCATAGATAATCTGGATTATAAACCCACAATTCATCGGATCTTGACAAACAGACCGCAAAAGAAGATTACATCGAATAGATCTCCAAGAAGATCAAGGAGAACTTTGTATTGAGATCCAAAGAGAGAGAAGAAGCCATCTAGCTAATAACTCTGTGTTGGAAATATGCCCTAGAGGCAATAATAAAATGGTTATTATTATATTTCCTTGTTCATGATAATTGTCTATTGTTCATGCTATAATTATATTAACCGGAAACCGTAATACATGTGTGCATACATAGATCGTAATATGTCCCTAGTAAGCCTCTAGTTGACTAGCTCGTTGATCAATAGAAGGTCATGGTTTCCTCACCATGGACATTGGATGTCATTGATAACGGGATCACATCATTAGGAGAATGATGTGATGGACAAGACCCAATCTTAAGTGTAGCACAAGATCGTGTAGTTCGTTTGCTAAAGCTTTTCTAATGTCAAGTATCATTTCCTTAGACATGAGATTGTGCAACTCCCGGATACCGTAGGAATGCTTTGGGTGTACCAAATGGCACAATGTAACTGGGTGGCTATAAAGGTGCATTACATGTATCTCCGAAAGTGTCTGTTGGGTTGGCACAAATCGAGACTAGGATTTGTCACTCCGTATGAAGAAGAGGTATCTCTGGGCCCACTCGGTAATGCATCATCATAATGAGCTCAATGAGACTAAGGAGTTGGTCACGGGATCATGCGTTACGGAACGAGTAAAGAGACTTCCCAGTAACGAGATTGAATGAGGTATGGGGATACCGACGATCGAATCTCGGGCAAGTAACATACCGATAGACAAAGGGAATTGTATACGGGATTGATTGAATCCCCGACATCATGGTTCATCTGATGAGATCATCATGGAACATGTGGGAGACAATATGGGTATCCAGATCCCGCTATTGGTTATTGGCCGTAGAGATGTCTAGGTCATGTCTGCATGGTTCCCGAACCCGTAGGGTCTACACACTTAAGGTTCGGTGACGCTTGAGTTGTTATGGGAAATAGTATGTGGTTACCGAAGGTTGTTCTGAGTCCCGGATGAGATCCCGGACATTACTAGGAGTTCCGGAATGGTCCGGAGGTGAAGATCAATATATTGGACGAAGGGTATTGGAGTCTGGAATTGTTCCGGGGGTACCGGGTGACGACCAGCGTGTCCGAAAGGGGTTTCGGAGGCCCCGGCAAGCGTTGGGGGGCCTTATGGGCCAAGGGGAGGGGGCACATCAGCCCACTAAGGGGCTGAGCGCCCCTCCCACCCCATCTCACGTAACTTGGAGAGGTGGGACACCTCCCCTAGGGCAACCACCCCTCCCAGCTTGGGGGGCAAGTTTCCTAGGGGTGGGGGCGCCCAAACCCATCTAGGGTTTCCCCTATGGCCGCCGCCCATCCTCTAGGGAACCCTAGGGCACCTCCTCCAACCCCCTTCCCCTATATATAGTGAGGGAGAGAGAGGGCAGCCTCACCCTTCCCTTGGCGCAGCCCCTCCCCCTCTCCTACACCTCCTCCTCCTCCGTAGCGCTTGGCGAAGCCGTGCCGGAGAACCATGAGCTCCATCACCACCACGCCGTCGTGCTGTCAGAGTTCTCCCTCAACTTCTCCTCTCCCCTTGCTGGATCAAGAAGGAGGAGACATCCCTGGGCTGTACGTGTGTTGAACGTGGAGGCGCCGTTGTTCGACGCTTAGATAGGAATCGACCACGATCTGAATCGTTGCGTGTACGACTCCACCAACCGCGTTCTTGTAGCGCTTCCGCTTAGCGATCTTCAAGGGTATGAAGATGCACTCCCTCTCTCTCATTGCTAGTATCTCCTAGATTGATCTTGGCGACACATAGGATTTTTTTTGAATTATTTCTACGTTCCCCAATAGTGGCATCATGAGCTAGGTCTATGCGTAGATTCTATGCACGAGTAGAACACAAGGCAGTTGTGGGCGATGATTTTTTCAATTTCCTTGCCGTTACTAGTCTTATCTTGATCCGCCGGCATTGTGGGATGAAGCGGCCCGGACCGACCTTACACGTACGCTTACGTGAGACTGATTCCACCGACTGACATGCACTTGATGCATAAGGTGGATGGCGGGTGTCTGTCTCTCCCACTTTAGTCGGATCGGATTCGATGAAAAGGGTCCTTATGAAGGGTAAATAGCAATTGGCATATCACCGTTGTGGTTTTGCGTAGGTAAGAAATGTTTTTGCTAGACACCCATAGCAGCCACGTAAAACATGCAACAACAGTTAGAGGACATCTAACTTGTTTTTGCAGGGTATGCTATGTGATGTGATATGGCCAAAAGGATGTGATATATGAGACTGATCATGTTCTTGTAATAGGAATCACGACTTGCATGTCGATGAGTATGAAAACCGGCAGGAGCCATAGGAGTTACCTTAATTTATTTATGACCTGCGTGTCAATGAAAACGCCATGTAATTACTTTACTTTATTGCTAACCGTTAGCCATAGTAGTAGAATTAATAGTTGGGAGGCAACTTCATGAAGACACGATGATGGAGATCATGGTTTCATGTCGGTGACGATGGTGTTCATGCCGCGCCTCAAAGATGGAGATCAAAGGCGCAAGATGATATTGGCCATATCATGTCACTTTATGATTTGCATGTGATGTTTGTCATGTTTACATCTTATTTGCTTAGAACGACAGTAGCATAAATAAGATGATCCCTCACTAAAATTTCAAGAAAGTGTTCCCCCTAACTATGCACCGTTGCGAAGGCTCGTTGTTTCGAAGCACCACGTGATGATCGGGTGTGATAGATTCTAACATTCGAATACAACGGGTGTAAGCCAAATTTACACATGAAAACACTTAGGTTGACTTGACGAGCCTAGCATGTACGGACATGGCCTCGGAACATGAGACACCGAAAGGTCAAACATGAGTCTTATAGTAGATACGATCAACATGGAGATGTTCACTGTTATGACTAGTCCGTCTCACGTGATGATCGGACATGGCCTAGTCGATTCGGATTATGTAAGTGCATCTAGTGCCACCCCTAGTTGGTTTTGGAGTATTGACGACAAACCTAGTTGAGGGACTAATGTGTTTGTGAGAATTGCAGGAAAACACAAGTAGAAGTCCCTCATTGATTCGGTTTTACTACCAGAGATGACCCCTAAAAATGTACGAAGACATTGAAGACAATGGTGGTTTATGAAGATATTCATATTGAAGACAATGACATGAGAAGACTCCCTATGAAGCTTTTGGAACTCGAAGACCTAGATCCTTCGTAGTTTTATTTCATTCATGTTGTGTCATAGGAACCACCGTACTGTTAAGTGGGGTCGAAGAGAACCAGTCAGAATGACTGAAGTGATGCCTAATTCAAATCCTATGTCTTCGAGCGAAGCCTATGAGAGAAAATCGTGTCCAGAGTCAGACAAGTCAGCTTTACTTGTAGCCCAAGTAAAGTTGCCGTGTGAGTTCGAAATCCGACCGTTGGTACACGTGTCAGTTCCTTAGTGACCCAGGGTCATTTCGGACAGATCAGGTCGGGTTGCCAAGTGGCTATAAATAGTCCACCCCCCACAACCATAAACGGTTGGCTGCTCAGATTTCAGTGCACGGCTTTTTCGTTTGAGAGCAACCCACCTCGAAGCCTTTGAAAGAAAAATTCCCAGTGAGGAGAAAAGCCCTAACCACCCAGAGCCAGAGTAAATTGGGCATCACTTAAGTCTTCGTGTCTGTGTGATTTGAAGACTTATTACACTTGAGGACTGTGCATCCTCCAGACGGTTAGGCGTCGCGTTCTGAGCATCCAAGAGAAATTGTGGATTGTCAGTGAACGAAGTCTGTGAAGGTTTGGGAGTCTACCTTGAAGACTTACCTGAGTGATTGGGCGAGGTCTGTGTGACCTTAGCTCAAGGAGAAAACGGTGAGGACTGGGTGTCTTGGACTAAGTGTCCTTGACTGGGTGTCCGGGACTGTGTGTCCTTTGGTTTAAATACCTAGCCGCTCCAACCAGACGTACAGTTGTCACAGCAACTGGAACTGGTCCAACAAATCATTGTCTTCAACGTGTCACTGGTTTCATCTTCACTTCCTTTTACTTACAGTTATTCATTGTGAAGCCATTGCATGCTTGCTTTATCTTTTGTCTTCACAACATGAATGTATGATCTGTTTGGCTTCTAACTTCTTCCTACCTGATCCTTATTACACTGAAGCTGTTTGTCACTGCGCTTTCACTCTATTGAATACATGACCATGGCTGGACTAGTGTAATCTAACTTCCGTTGCATAGTAATAGGCATAATCTTCACTGTTTGTCTTCATAACTCTCACGTTTTGAAGACTTTCATAAAAATCGCCTATTCACCCCCCCTCTAGTCGATATAACGCACTTTCAATTGGTATCAGAGCGAGGTGCTCCCTTGTTCTGTGTGATTCGGTTTAACCACCTGGAGTTTTAGTTATGTCGACTGTAGGGATAATCAAAGTCTCCGCTGCTTGCCCCGTCTTCGATGGAACTGAATATCCCTACTGGAAGAATAAGATGCGCATGCATCTTGAAGCCATTGACATCGACCTATGGTATGTCGTCGAGAACGGCGTTCCCAAGGCTGGAGAAGGTGTCACTGCTGCTGATGTCAAGAAGTTCACTCAACTGGACTCCACTGCCAAGAATATCATATGTGGTCATCTGACCAAAGGACAGTATGGCCGTGTGAGTGCTTTGAAGACATCCAAGCTAGTCTGGGACTGGCTCTCAAAGGTCAATGAAGGCATCTCAACCCAGAGAGATCAAAGAATCAGTGTTCTTCGCAACCTCTTCAACCGCTTCAAGCGAAATG
The DNA here is from genome assembly GCF_003073215.2 of Triticum urartu. Taxonomy (NCBI): domain Eukaryota; kingdom Viridiplantae; phylum Streptophyta; class Magnoliopsida; order Poales; family Poaceae; genus Triticum; species Triticum urartu. The sequence continues at coordinate 385,578,161 of NC_053024.1, forward strand.
ACAATGAGAATGTCCAGCACACATTTGACCGGCTCATTGACATCACAAATGAGCTTCAAGCCCTCGGCGCCACTGAGATCACCAAACATGAAATCGTCAAGACGCTACTGAGATCACTTGATAGTTCGTTTGACATCCTGGCCCTGATGATTCAAGAACGTCCTGATTTCAAGACACTCGATCCGTCTGACATACTTGAGAGGCTCAACACACATGAGTTTCAACTTTCTGAGAAAAGAGATATCTACGGCCAAAACTATGGGCGAACTCGTGCCTTGAAGACAAAAGCTGTCTCCTCATCTGAAGAAGAATCTGACTGCAGTTCTGATGATCCTGAAGACATTGGAAGAGAACTTGCAATGCTAGTGAAAAAGTTCCAAAAATTCACTAAGAAGAAAGGCTTCAGGAAATCTTCACGATCAAGCTCAAGGAATGATGAAGCTTCTGCTCATGACTACAAGAAGAAAACATGTCACAAGTGCAAGAAAACTGGACACTTCATCTCTGAGTGTCCACAGTGGGACAATGAGAACAGAAGGAAGAAGAAGAGCAAGGAATATGATTCTGACGACAAGAAGAAGAAGAAATATTCAAAGTCTTCTTCCAAAACTTCATCAAGGTCTTCATCACACAAGAAGAGCTCATCTGGCAAGGCACGTGCGTTTGTTGGAAAGGAGATGGATTCAGAGGAGGAGTCCGCATCTGAGGAGGCAGAGGTGGAGTCTGAGGAGGAGTCTGATTCTGGCATTGCGAGTCTGGCTACAGCATACGTCGCCAAGTCCATCTTCAATACTGAAGACAATGACTGCATCACCGACACCGACGCAAATGACAAGAACGACTCCACTCCTACCTACTGCTTCATGGCACGCGGTGCCAAGGTAAACACACGCACAACTCGCTATGAAACATCTAGTGACGATGACTCTGAATGTGATTCAAAACCTAGCTACAAAACACTTGCTAAAATTGCAACTGAACAACAGAAAGCTATGGAACATATTCAAAAATTGTTAGACAGAAGCGATGATCTGTTGGGTGCTGAAATGACTCGATCTGAATCCTTAATTGAAGACATAAAAAACCTTCACGTTAAGTATCAGGAACTTGAAGATCGTCATGATACTCTCTCAACAACTCATGAAAAGCTTTGCTATGATTATCTTCAAAGGAAGCAAGAACTTGAGAAATTGAGGGTGGCTCATGAAGATCTTCAAAAGGAAAACGAGTCACTTCGCGCTGAACAGATCAGTCCCGCTCAGGAAGGATTTGAACCACCATGTCTTAAATGCATTGAGCGTGATAATGCTGCTTCTGTTGCTGAATGTTCCATTGCTACTACTGTTTCAATATCTTCAACTGTTGATGTGGTAACTAACCCCTCTGCTGAGGATACCACTGGTATTGCCGATGAGAATGCTAGGTTGAAGACATTGCTTGAAATAGGGATGTACAAAAGTCTGAAAGGGCATCTGACATTATGTGATGTCCTTAAGAAGCAGATTCTGAACCAAAACCCTAGGAAAGAGGGCGTTGGGTTCATGAGGAAAATCAATGCAGATGGCTCTTACTGGAAACCTGAGCAGTACCCCAAAACTACATGGGTTGCTGAAAAGAAACTTTCAGTAGATCCATCCAATTTATCTGGCTTCACTTGTGCTAACCCAATTGTCATTGATGAATCCTTTGATGCAAACTATAAACTGTTTAAGAATCAGAATGGTGAAGTGTTTGCCAGGTACATTGGTACTAACTGCAGGAATAGACCGGCTATGAAGAAGATCTGGGTTCCGAAAACATGTCTGGAAAATCTTCCTGTGAATGTCTTCATGACACCTCACTTGAAGAAGACAAACCTCGGTCCAAAGGCTTCATACAGACAGAGGACTCACCTGAGTCACACTAACGCAAATGTTTTGCAGGGAAACCATACTCAGGCATATGAATATGAGAGCGGGTCATCGAACCGTCATATTCATATGACCAAAAATTATTCTGCCTTATGCCTATGAGTATTATTGTCCCCCTGCTAGACTGTTTGCTAAGGCTTCAAAGCCAAAATTCTCAGATGCTGCTCTTAGACTCATAGCTTCTAAGCCACCCTTGAAGATGTGGGTGGTTAAGAAAGCTTAATCTTTTTTTTGCAGGGAAAGGTCTCCAGCACAAAATCAAAATCTTCTGATGCTATTGCTGGGGACCATAAAAATCTTGTGGGGCGCAAGATAAACTGCCCAAATGGCATCATTATGTACTTCGTTCCTGAATCGCATGCTACTCTCCCCATTAGTCCTAATCTGGATCTAAGTTTTCATAACCCACTGGTTCGTCAAATGTTTATGCTTCACAACACTCTTCGTGAAGCCTATCCCCCTAACTGCACTGTAGGGTACGATACCAGCGACTTCAAAGTCTTCAGAATGGATTATTGACAGTGGGTGTACAAATCACATGACTGGCAGAAGAAGCCTTCTTATGGACTCAACTTTACGTCCATCCGACAAGAGCCACATTACATTCGCTGACACTGGTAAAAGTAAGGTATTGGGTCTAGGTAGAGTTGCAATCTCAAAGGATCAACACATGGATAAAGTCATGCTTGTTGAATCCCTTGGCTTCAACTTAATGTCTGTCTCAATGCTTTGCGATTTGAATATGATTGTAATGTTTGGCAAATATCGCTGCCTGGTGCTAATGGAATCTGACAAATCTCTAGTGTTTGAAGGGTATAGGAAAGGTGATTTGTATGTGGTAGATTTCTCAGCAGGACCACAACTTGCAGTATGTCTTCTTGCAAAAGCTTCAGAATGTTGGCTTTGGCATCGAAGGCTTGGGCATGCTGGCATGAGGAACCTCCACACCCTTGCGAAGAAAAAGCACGTAATAGGCATCGAAGGCGTCAAGTTCAAGAAAGATCACTTATGCGGTGCCTGTGAAGCAGGGAAGATGATAAGGGCAAAACATCCTTCAAAGACAATCATGACCACTAATCAACCCTTCGAACTGCTTCACATGGATCTTTTCGGTCCCACTCACTACTCAACTTTTACTACTTCTGCATGCCTCTATGGCTTCGTAATTGTTGATGATTATTCTAGATATACTTGGGTGCACATAATCCTTTACAAGACTGAAGTGCAGGATGTCTTCAGACGCTTCGCAAATCGAGCTATGAACAATTTTGGCGCCAAGATAAAGCACATCAGAAGTGACAATGGCACTGAATTCAAGAACACTGGTCTTGATACATATCTGGACACCTTGGGCATCACACATGAATTCTCAGCTCCATACACGCCACAGCAGAATGGCGTCGTCGAACGCAAGAACAGAACACTCATTGAGATGGCCAGAACAATGTTAGATGAATACAAGACTCCAAGAAAATTCTGGACTGAAGCCATTGATACTGCATGCCATACAATCAATCGTGTTTATCTTCACAAGCTCCTGAACAAGACATCTTATGAACTCCTAACTGGCAAGAAGCCAAATGTCAGTTATTTCAGAGTATTTGGCGCAAAATGCTGGATCAAGGACCCACACCACACCTCAAAGTTTGCACCAAAAGCACATGAAGGCTTCATGCTTGGATATGGAAAGGATTCGCACTCCTATAGAGTCTTCAATCTCTTCCACTGCAAAGTGGTTGAAACAGTGGACGTGCGGTTTGATGAAACCAATGGATCACAAAGAGAGCAATTGCCAAATGTGCTAGATGAAGTCCCAGCAAATGAATCAATCAAGCTTATGGGAACTGGAGAAATTGTACCTTCTGAAGCTCAACCTGAAGAAGAACTTATCATCTCAGCACCTGATCCACATGAAGACAATGCTCAGCCTGAAGATATACCTTCAAATGACCACATAGATCAGCAAGAGCAAAGTCTTCGCCCCACACACCCTCGTGTTGCAAATGAAGTACAAATTGACAAAATACTGGACAGCATCAATGCACCTGGTCCACTCACGCGTTCAAGGGCAACTCAGCTAACAAACTTCTGTGGGCATTTCGCATTCGTCTCAATATCAGAACCCAAGAAAGTTGAAGAAGCCTTCATGGAACCTGAATGGATTCAAGCTATGCAAGAAGAGCTTCAACAGTTTGAGCTGAATAATGTATGGGAACTGGTTAAGCGTCCTGATCCACGGAAGCACAACATAATAGGCACCAAATGGATATACCGCAACAAGCAAGATGAGCATGGTCAAGTTGTCAGAAACAAAGCTCGTCTAGTTGCTCAAGGATATACTCAAGTGGAGGGCATTGACTTCGATGAAACATTTGCTCCTGTGGCTAGACTTGAAGCCATACGCATACTGCTGGCCTATGCAAATCATCATAACATACTTCTCTATCAGATGGATGTGAAAAGTGCCTTTCTCAATGGCAAGATTGAAGAAGAAGTGTATGTTGCACAACCACCTAGCTTTGAAAATCCAAAACATCCTGATATGGTATACAAGCTCAACAAGGCACTGTATGGCCTCAAACAAGCCCCTAGGGCCTGGTATGATACACTCAAGTACTTTCTGAAAAGCAAAGGATTCATACCTGGTTCCCTAGATCCCACTCTTTTCATGAAGACATATGATGGTGAACTGTTTGTGTGCCAAATATATGTGGATGACATTATCTTCAGCTGCACCAATCAGAAGTATAGTGAAGAGTTTGGATACATGATGCAAGAGCAATATCAGATGTCCATGATGGGGGAGCTGAGGTTCTTTCTCGGTCTTCAAATACGGCAAAAACGCAACAGCATCTTCATATCTCAAGAGAAATATCTTAAAGAGTGCCTGAAGAAGTTCGGTATGCAAGACTGCAAAGGCTTCACAACACCAATGCCAGCCAAGCATCATCTGGGTCCCGACGACAATGGTAAAGAGTTCGATCAAAAGGTATACCGCTCCATGATTGGGTCTTTGCTTTATTTATGTGCATCTAGGCCAGATATCATGCTTAGTGTTTGCATGTGTGCTCGATTTCAAGCGACACCAAAGGAGTCGCATCACTTAGCTGTGAAGCGAATTCTTCGATATTTGGCTCACACCCCAACTCTAGGATTATGGTATCCAAAGGGCTCAGAGTTTGATTTAGTTGGATTTTCAGATGCTGATTATGCTGGTGACAAAGTTGATCGCAAGTCTACATCAGGCACATGTCACTTTCTGGGACGATCACTTGTATGTTGGTCTTCAAAGAAGCAGAACTGTGTATCACTCTCCACTGCTGAATCTGAATACATTGCTGCTGGATCTTGCTGCGCTCAGCTTCTGTGGATGAAGCAAACACTCAAGGATTATGGCATTCATCTGAAGCAAGTGCCACTTTACTGCGACAACGAAAGCGCCATCAAGATTGCCAACAACCCAGTTCAGCACTCGAAGACAAAGCACATTGAAATTCGTCATCACTTTCTCAGAGATCATGTGGTGAAGGAAGACATTGACATCATACACGTCAACACTGAAGAGCAATTGGCAGATATCTTCACAAAGCCCTTGGATGAGAAGAGATTTTGCAAGTTACGGTGTGAGCTAAATATCTTGGAATCCTCAAATGTCCTGTGATCAGGCACACATCCTAACACTTATGCATATTGATGACTTAGATGTGCAACACACGAAGTAGCGTATATCTTCAATCAATGAAGACATACATTCTAAGTGTGAATACATTAATGTGGAATTTGACTTCGGAGCGCCACGATAATTGTGCGCCGTGTCTGGGTCTAATACTTCCTATACGGTGGGTAACGCCACCACCAAACGTTCCATTTTGAAGTGTTTCTCTCATGGCGTTACCTCTCAATGTCTTCACAATTGGTTTGGTTTCATTCTCAATATGTCTTCATGATTATCTTCACTGCGTTGATTATATGGATATATGTGTACTGATGTTCTGTCCTCTACAGCATTCACTTATAGCTATGTCTTCTTGGTTGAATCTTTTTGAACTAAGTGAATGTGATCGGACCCTAACCTCTCTATGCTTTCTATCTCAAACTCTATCTCTCCAAGTCATATGCATTCTGTTGAAACTGTCGAATGTCTTCACTGTGTCCTTGTCAGCCGAAGACATTGAGACAACCATAAAAGTCCGTTTTTAATGCTCATTCCTCCACATAAGATCCGGAGAAGCAGGAACGACCGTCCGACAATTCAGGCATGCGTGGGACGTGGAACAAATCCCAACCTTCCTCTAACTGGCCAAGCGTGCCCCAAATGTGAACCGCCAGGGGCACCTGCGTAATAGCGCAATGCCGCCTCTATCCCTATAAATACACGATTCACTGCGGTCATTATCTCCTTCTTCCACCCTCACACGAACCCTAGCGCCACCGCTAGCACTCGACAACGCCGGCGACGAAGCGCTTCACTACCGCAACCTCTCCGACGCCGTTTTCACGCCGACAGCGGACATCGCTCTCTCCGCCGTCGCCGTAGGTGTCTTCCGTCGCCAAGTTAGGGCACGGAGGATCGAACTGCTCGGCCTCAATTCTCACTTCGTCTAGCAGTTCCAAGTGTGGTAAATAAAACCTCTTTTTACAGCTTCTTTTGATCCTACAGTTCAGTCACTTTCTGCCATAAGAAGTTTCTCTTCATACCAGTTAAATCTCTCGCTGCATCTCATAACATGCCTAGTATATTCACTTGTGCTTCATAAAGTAGTTAGATTCCTCACTTGTACTGATCTATGGGTTCGTACAAATCTGGAACCAACTTCTTATCTATAAGTGAATGTCTTCGCATAATGAGGTCAATGTCTTGTAAACCGATTTATCTTCAAAATTTTCTGAGAATGCATATGACCTCTTCCCCTTCCCTCGCACCTTAATGCTGTCACAGGTACATGTCCGTGGGAGAATCCTTTGGTTCTCATAGTCTGCATTCATTTGCAGAGTACTTGCAGCATCACATCAACTCGCCTGAAGCCAGTTCTTGTAAAAGGAAGCCTTTGAAGCCTTTGAACATCTTGAAGCCTTCCAAGTTATTCATGGCTTCAGAAACAGCAGCAAGGAAGGGAGGCAGACAGCGACGTGGTGAAACGTCCAAAGACCTGCCTGATGAATTGGCAGAGATGTACAAAACTGATCCTGAAGAAAGCTATGGTCAGCGCAAGACACGAATCCAATGGATTCGAAGATATTGGGTAGAGCAATGGTTTCACTACCGCTTCGTCACTCAGGAATATGCGGAGAAGTGCGCCATCAAGAGACCGTGGGGAGATGTATTATACAAAAATCTCGTACCCAGGTCCAGAGACGAAGCCATTGCTCAAGGCTTCTATCCATGCATGGTGAGAGGACCACAGCCAGCTGAGGCACATCCGTCATCACTTCTCTGGTTCCGCGATGATAATCTCTTCAAGCACAACTTTAAGTTTGCACAACAGTCAGCGAAGATAAACAAGAAGAAATTTGGGCTTGACTTCAACCCTGCTCCCTCCTCACCAAGGGCAGATGGCACACGCAACGCCGATCCCAATATCATCGGGCCGTATGCCAATCTTGCAGGCCTCATCACTCGCATCCTAGTCCAAGGGACTGCTGTGAATGACCCTCCAGTAGATACTGAGTCAGATGACGCCCCTGCTGCTCTGAAGCCAAAGCAGAAGAAGCCAAAAGCTCCAAAAGCTCCAAAGCCAGCCGCTTCTCCTAAGATCGCAAGAGTGAAGCCTTTAGCAACTGCACCTCCTGAAGCCAGTGTGCAGTCAGAAGGCTTATCACGAGTGTCCAAGCCCCAAGAAGCCAAGAAGCCTCAGCCACTCACAGGCAAAGAGCTCACAGCTGCTGACATTCTGCGCTGCGAAGCCATTGATTTCTCAAGCGATGAAGATCTTGGAGATGATGCTCTTGAGCAGCTCATCAAGAGCAAGGAGGAGGCTGAAATCTTCAACAATCTGCCTTTGTTTGATGTCACCATCATCCACAACTTCATCGATGAATGGTTTGACACACTAGACATAAGCTTCAATGATCTGCAGCTACCCATAGGCCTCAGCGTTGCCTTTCAAGGTGCAATCGCTTCAGAACTTGCGATAGCCCAGCGAATTGTAGAACTGAAGCAGAAAATTGATCATGAAAAGGCTCAGTTCAAGAAGCACGTGGCCAAGCTCAGTGTGCAAGAAGTGAAAAACTTCAAGATCATGTTGCACGAGCTGAAAGAGAACTTCCTGAAGACGCGTGCCGAAGCTCAAGGCTCGCGAGAACGCATGAAGACTTTGGCTGATCGCTGCGTGCAAGCCTACAATGAGGCAGAAAAGCGCAAGGCACTTGGGCGTCCCGGCATTGACCCCAGGATGGCCGCGAAGAAGAAAAAGAAGGCGGCTGTGCCCGAACCTGAAGCGCCAAGGTCAGAACCTGATGCTCCGATTGTCTTCCCCGCTGCAACGACTGGCTCGAAGCCAAAGAGTCGATCAACCGCCTCACAGCACAAGAAGACACGGACTGCAGAGGCTGAAGCTAAGAAGAGAAAACATTCTGAAGCCTCTCCTTCTGAACCCATCATCAAGAAGCGCAAGACCAAGAGATCTCGGGCTGCTCCCACAGAGCCCCTGATAGTTGAACCACTCTGCGTCCGCTATCCTGATGCAGATCGTCAGTTGACTGTGCATGAGCCTGCTTACATAGAGGCTCCGCACGCTGAAGACATTCCAGCAGCCAACCCCAATGCTGCTGAAGACATTGGTCCCCAAGACAATGTGCAAGGTGATGCAGCCCTTCCTCAGCTTGAGACAAGCGAACAGATCAGTATTGGTCGTCCATTGACGCCAATCACACAAAATGCGTCGTGGGCAGATCGCCCACAAGAGGAAGATGAGCTCCAACCCACTGCAACTCCACCAGCGCCTACACTTCATAGGCTTCGCAGAGGGCCAAGGGCTCAGGCTGCTGAAGACATTCCGGCTGCATCAGCCGAAGAGCAAGCAGAAATACCACAAGCTCCAACTCCCCCGCACCAACAAGAAGCAGTTCTCAAGGAGAACATGCCTGAAGCTGAAAATGTTGAGGCTGCCACAAACAACGCCGAAGCAAATGTGGAGCCCTCCCCAACAACAGCTTCAGAAGACACCGAAGCTACTGCTCCTGAACATTCTGTGCCTGAGTCTGCTGCCGGACCACAATTCAACTATCATATTGCGCACAGGCCCCAGGTCCAGAAGCCGATCCCTCGACTACCAAGGTTCCCAGGTCCTGCATCAGCTCCTGGTTCCTTCAACATCAACGGCTTCAGGGCAGATAACACGTTTTTTGACCGCTCCAAGAACCCTTATTCAAGGGAACGGATTGTTATCAGATAGGTTCTGGAGCCATCAACAGCGTAGCTATTATTCATGCATCCTCTACAACCAAGGCTGCATCTTTCCTCACAAGCGCCTTGAGGTTGAAGCTATTGCAGGTCTGCCTGGTCTGGAAGAAGCACTGGATTGCTTCAAGCAAGTGGGTTTGCTGCCATTTATCACCGACGAAGAGCACTGGAACGAAGAGCTTCTGCTCCAGTTCTATGCCACTTTGCATATCAGAGGCTATAACAGAGACCCGAAGACATGGATCCTGGAGTGGATGACAGGCAATATCCATCATGAAGCCAATGCTTTCAACCTAATTGAGCTTACCGGCCTTCCCACTCCTGGCGAATTCTTTGAAGAAGGGTGCCACCTCCATGCTGAAGCAATTGAGAGCATATTTCAGCGTCCTGAGCCAGATATGAGTCAGATGCTCTCAATGATGAAGCCATTTCCTCCAAATGCACCCTATCCAACTAAGTTCTTCGTTGAAGACTTAGAGTACCTGCCCAGAACAATATATCACATCATAAGGCGGACTCTCTGGCCAATCAAGGGACACTCTCGATATGCAACGATTGATGGTGCAATGAAGACTCTCATCTTCTGCATTCTTCACGGCAAATGCTTCAATACACAGGATCTCTTCATCCGTCAATTTGCAGCGTCTGCTTCAGAACTGTTTGGATTAAAGTTTTATGCTCCTTGGGTTATGAGGCTGATCAAGCTTCACTCTGCAATCTCCTATCAACCCTCAGCCCGCAATCATAGGATATTTTTGCCAGATGTGGACACATCTGCTGAAGCAATATATCCAGAGCCGGCCAAGCAACCACTAAGTCTTCAGAATGCAGAACACCAGAGCTTCACTCAAAATATTGAAGGTGTTGAAGCTCTCTCCCGAGTGTATCCAATGGCTGGCACCACACGTGCCCCTGCATCAACTGAAGCCACCAACAGCATAGCTGCAAAGAGACCCAAGAAGCGCGCTCGTGCACTCAATGACAGAGAGCTTCTTGTGGCTCTTCACCAAAAGCAAGATAGGCATCACGACTGGCTCAAGAGGCAGATGAGAAGCATCATGCAAGAAGTCAATCGCATCAGAAATCTGGCAACCAAGAATGCATTTGTCACACACGAGACCTGTCGCCGCACTTGGAAGGGCCTCACTATGATGTGCCCTGAAGCTGAACTGCATGAGGATGGCTTCACAGAGCACTTCAAATTTGACTCCACGCCTCCAAGAAGAGCGGTGATGCGCAGCACACCATCACTTGAAGAGTCAGAGTTCTCTTCTTCTGCTGCCACCGTGTCTGCCCGGATTATTGAAGAAGAAGACGACGCGACATCATCTCCACCTGCTTCAACGCGTGTCGAATCTGCACCAAGCTCGTCTGCACCGCCGCCAAACAACTCCACCGACCCTGCTGCGCCTGGGAACGCGTAGAAACCTCTATGTCTTCAAACCTTTTTGGTCATCACTGACAAAAGGGGGAGAAGCATATGATGGTTATAGTCTTCAAGCGGGTCACTATGGGCGGGTGCCTTCATATTTTGCTACATTTTGCTTCGTGCTTACAACTCCCGTTTTTTTGCTACATTTGCTTCATTGAGTTGTAACACTTAGCCCTGATGGTCGTCTGCTACCTGTTTGTCACTCCGTTTTGCGAAGATAAATTCCGCATGTGCGACGATAAATTCCGCACTCATCTCATTCTGCAGACATCCATTTTCCATTATGCATGTCATTATCTTCATATACTTTCACATGCATAGTGGATTGTCATAAGTTGAAGTGGATCTCCACAAGTACAACCTGCCATGTGCATTTGCATTCAAGAAGCAAATTACTTATATGCACATCTTCAGGGGGAGCCCTTGCAACTTATGAAGACAATTCTTTTACAATTTCACAAATTATGTTTCCCGTTGAAAACTTCAACTAGTTTGTCATCAATCACCAAAAAGGGGGAGATTGTAAGTGCATCTAGTGCCACCCCTAGTTGGTTTTGGAGTATTGATGACAAACCTAGTTGAGGGACTAATGTGTTTGTGAGAATTGCAGGAAAACACAGGTAGAAGTCCCTCATTGATTCGGTTTTACTACCAGAGATGACCCCTAAAAATGTACGAAGACATTGAAGACAATGGTGGTTTATGAAGATATTCATATTGAAGACAATGACATGAGAAGACTCCCTATGAAGCTTTTGGAACTCGAAGACCTAGATCCTTCGTAGTTTTATTTCATTCATGTTGTGTCATAGGAACCACCGTACTGTTAAGTGGGGTCGAAGAGAACCAGTCAGAATGACTGAAGTGATGCCTAATTCAAATCCTATGTCTTCGAGCGAAGCCTATGAGAGAAAATCGTGTCCAGAGTCAGACAAGTCAGCTTTACTTGTAGCCCAAGTAAAGTTGCCGTGTGAGTTCGAAATCCGACCGTTGGTACACGTGTCAGTTCCTTAGTGACCCAGGGTCATTTCGGACAGATCAGGTCGGGTTGCCCAAGTGGCTATAAATAGTCCACCCCCCACAACCATAAACGGTTGGCTGCTCAGATTTCAGTGCACGGCTTTTGTCGTTTGAGAGCAACCCACCTCGAAGCCTTTGAAAGAAAAATTCCCAGTGAGGAGAAAAGCCCTAACCACCCAGAGCCAGAGTAAATTGGGCATCACTTAAGTCTTCGTGTCTGTGTGATCTGAAGACTTATTACACTTGAGGACTGTGCATCCTCCAGACGGTTAGGCGTCGCGTTCTGAGCATCCAAGAGAAATTGTGGATTGGCAGTGAACGAAGTCTGTGAAGGTTTGGGAGTCTACCTTGAAGACTTACCTGAGTGATTGGGCGAGGTCTGTGTGACCTTAGCTCAAGGAGAAAACGGTGAGGACTGGGTGTCTTGGACTAAGTGTCCTTGACTGGGTGTCCGGGACTGTGTGTCCTTTGGTTTAAATACCTAGCCGCTCCAACCAGACGTACAGTTGTCACAGCAACTGGAACTGGTCCAACAAATCATTGTCTTCAACGTGTTACTGGTTTCATCTTCACTTCTTTATACTTACAGTTATTCATTGTGAAGCCATTACATGCCTGCTTTACCGTTTGTCTTCACAACATGAATGTATGATCTGTTTGGCTTCATAACTTCTTCCTACCTGATCCTTATTACACTGAAGCTGTTTGTCACTGCGCTTTCACTCTATTGAATACATGACCATGGCTGGACTAGTGTAATCTAACTTCCGCTGCATAGTAATAGGCATAATCTTCACTGTTTGTCTTCATAACTCTCACGTTTTGAAGACTTTCATAAAAATCGCCTATTCACCCCCCCTCTAGTCGATATAACGCACTTTCAAACGGGTGTAAGCTAGATTTACACATGAAAACACTTAGGTTGACTTGACGAGCCTAGCATGTACGGACATGGCCTCGGAACATGAGACACCGAAAGGTCAAACATGAGTCTTATAGTAGATACGATCAACATGGAGATGTTCACTGTTATGACTAGTCCGTCTCACGTGATGATCGGACATGGCCTAGTCGATTCGGATTATGTATCACTTAGATGACTAGAGGGATGTCTATTTGAGTGGGAGTTCATTGAATAATTTGATTAGATGAACTTAATTATCATGAACATAGTCTAAATTGTCTTTGAAAATTATGTCATGGATTAATAGCTCGCACTTTAGCTCTTTGTTTTAATACGTTCCTAGAGAAAGACTAAGTTGAAAGATATTGTAAGCAATTGTGCGGACTAGGGCCGTAGTCTGAGGATTGTCCTCACTGCTACACAGAAGGCTTCTATCCTTGATGCACCGCTCAGTGTGCCAACCCCTCTAGCGTCGTCTGTGGATGTTGTGAACATCTGGTAGACACGTTTTGATGACTACCTGATAGTTTAGTGCGCCATGCTTTACGGCTAAGAGTCGGGGCTCCAAAAGCGTTTTGAACGCCATAGAACATATGAGATGTTCGAAGAGCCGAAATTGATATTTCAGGCTCATGCCCGTTTTGAGAGGTTGAGACTTCTGACAAGACCTTTGCCTACAAGATGGATGAGAATAGCTCAGCCAGTGAGCATGTGCTCAGAATGTCTGGGTACTTCAATCACTTGAATCAAGTGGGAGTTAATCTTCCAGATAAGAGAGTGATTGACAAAAGTCCTCCAGTCGCTATCACCAAGCTACTAGAGTTTCGTGATGAACTATAACATGCAAGGGTAGATAATCCCGGAGCTGTTCATCGTGCTTAAGGCCGTAAAGGTAGAAATCAAGAAGGAGCATCAAGTGTGGATGGCTAACAAGAGCACTGGTTTCAAAGAAGTCTAAGGGCACGAAGGGAAAATTCTTGAATGGCAAGCCAGTTGCCACTCCAGTGAAGAAACCCAAGAACCCAAACCCTAGACAAAGTGCTTCAATTAAGGGAACGACCACTGGTAGCGGAACTGCCTCAAATACTTGGTAGATAAGAAGGATGTCAACTTCAACAAAAGTATATTTGATATATGTGTGTTATTGATGTGTACCTTACTAGTACTCCTAGTAGCACCTGGGTATTAGATACCGGTTCAGTTGCTAATATTGGTAACTCAAAACAAAAGCTACAGAATTAACGGAGACTAGCTAAGGGCAAGGTGACGATGTGTGTTGGAAGTGTTTCCAAGGTTGATGTGATCACCATCGCACGCTCCCTCTACCTTCGGGATTAGATCATGTTTATTGCAATACGGTTATTCATTTAAGTCAAAGAATAATGGTTATTCTGATTACATGAATAATACCTTCTATGGTCATGCACCTAATGTGAATGGTTTATTGAATCTCGGTTGTAGTTATACACATGTTCATAACATTGATGCCAAAAGATGTAGAGTTGATAATGATAGTACCACTTTCATGTGGCACTGTCGTTTAGGTCATATTGGTGTAAAGCGCATGAAAGAACCTCCATGCTAATGGACTTTTGAAGTCACTTGATTTTGAATCACTTGACACATGCGGACCATGCCTCTTTGGCAAGATGACTAGAACCCCATTCTTTGGAACAATGGAACGGGAAAGTGACATGTTGGAAATCATACATGCTGATGTGTGCGGTCCGATGAGTGTTGACGCGTGCGGTGGATATCGTTATTTTCTCACCTTCACCTATGAATTGAAGAGATACGGGTACATTTACTTAATGAAGCATAAGTCTGAAATGTTTGAAAATTTCAACCAATTTCAGAGTTAAGTTGAGAATCATCATTACAAGAAGATCAAGTTCCTTCGATCTAATCAAAGGGAAAGTATCAAAGTTATGAGTTTGGCAATCACTAAAGACAAGGTGAAATCGTTTCACAGTTGACGCCGCCTGGAACACCATAGCATGATGGTGTGTCCGAACGTCGTAATCGAACCATATTGGATATGGTGTATGATGTCTCTTACCAATCTACCGCTATTTTTCGGGGTTATGCATTAAAGACAATTACATTCACTTTAAATAGGGCACCATCTAAGTCTGTGGAGACGACACCGTATGAACTATGGTTTGGCAAGAAACCAAAGTTGTTGTTTCTTATGGTTTGGGGCTAGGGTGCTTATGTCGATAGACTTCGGTCAAAAAAGCTCGAACCCAAAGCGGAAAATTGTATCTTCGTAGAATACCCAAACAAGACGATTGGGTATACCTTCTATCTTAGATCTGAGGGCAAAGTGTTTGTCGCTAAGAACAGGTCCTTTCTCGAGAAAGAGTTTCTCTCGAAAGAATTGAGTGGGAGGAAGATAGAACTTGATGAGGTTGTTGAACCTTCACTTCAACTAGAGAGTAGCGCAGCACAGAAAGATGTTTCTGTGGAAACTACGTCAGTTGAAGAGAAAGCTAATGATGATGATCATGAAGCTTCAGATCAAATTACTATCGAACCTCGTAGGTCGACAAGGGTGTGTACAACTTCTCAGTGGTAACCCTATCTTAAAGGTCATGTTGTTGGACAACGATGAACCTATGAGCAATGAATAAGCGATGGTGGGCCCGGCTTCCAACAAATGGCTAGAAGCCATGAAATCCGAGATAGGATCCATGTATGAGAACAAAGTATGGACTTTGGTGGACTTGCCCGATGAACGGCAAGCCATTGAGAATAAATGGATCTTTAAGAAGAAGACATACGCTAATGGTAATTAATGTCACCATTTGTGAAGCTCGAATTGTCTCAAAGAAGTTTCCGACAAGTTCAAGGAGTTGACTATGATGAGACTCTCTCAATCATAGCGATGCTAAAGTCTGTTAGAACTATGTTAGCAGTTGCTGCATTTTCATTTACGAAATCAGGCAGGTGGATGTCAAAACAAAGTTTCCTTGACAGTTTCCATGAGGAAAGGTTGTATGCGATACAACCAAAAGGTTTTTGTCAATCCTAAGGATGTTAAAAGTTATGCAAACTCCAGCGATCCTTCTATGGACTGGAGCAAGCATCTCGGAGTTGGAACATATGCTTTGATGAGGCGATCAAAGCATTTGGGTTTATACAAAGTTTGCAATAAACTTGTATTTGCAAGAAAGTTAGTGGGAGCACTACAACATTTATGATAGGTATATATGGATGACATATTGTTGATTGGAAATGATGTAGAATTTCTAGAAAGCATAGAGGGTTGTTTGAATGGAGTTTTTCAAAGGAAGACATGTGTAAAACTGCTTACATGTTGGGTATTAAGATCTATAGAGATAGATCAAGACGCCTGATAAGACTTTCACAGAGCACATACCTTGACATGATCTTGAAGGAGTTCAAGATGGATCCTTCAAAGAAGGTGTTCTTGCCTGAGTTGTGAGGTGGGAAGTTAAGACTTGAAGCTCGACCACGCCAGAAGAAAGAGAAAGTACGAAAGTCGTCCCCTATGCCTTAGCCATAGGCTCTATACGATATGCCATGCTGTGTACCGCGATGTGCCTTGCCACGTGTCTGGCAAGGGGGTACAAGAGTGATCTAGGAGTGGATCATTGGACAGCAGTCAAAATTGTCCTTAGGAATAAGGAAATGTTTCTCGGTTATGGAGGTGATAAAGAGTTCGGCGTAAAGGGTTACATCGATGCAAGCTTTAACACCTATCCAGATGACTCTGAGTAGCAAACCGGATACGTATAGTGGAGCAAACTTTTGGAATAGCTCAAAGTGGAGCATAGTAGCAACATCTACAATATGAAATCGAGATTTGCGAAGAACACACGGATCTGATTGTTGCAGACCTGTTGACTGACACTTCTCTCATAAGCATAACATGATCAAACCCTAGAACTGATTGAGTGTTAATCACATGGTGATGTGAACTAGATTATTGACTCTAGTAAACTCTTGGGTGTTAATCACATGGCGATGTGAACTAGATTATTTTACTCTAGTAAGCTCTTCGGGTGTTAGTCACATGGCGATGTGAACTATGAGTGTTAATTACATAACAATGTGAACTAGATTATTGACTCTAGTGCAAGTGGGAGACTGTTGGAAATATTCCCTAGAGGCAATAATAAAATGGTTATTATTATATTTCCTTGTTCATGATAATTGTCTATTGTTCATGCTATAATTATATTAACCGGAAACTGTAATACATGTGTGAATACATAGATCGTAATATGTCCCTAGTAAGCCTCTAGTTGACTAGCTCGTTGATCAATAGATGGTCATGGTTTCCTCACCATGGACATTGGATGTCATTGATAACGGGATCACATCATTAGGAGAATGATGTGATGGAAAAGACCCAATCTTAAGCGTAGCACAAGATCGTGTAGTTCGTTTGCTAAAGCTTTTCTAATGTCAAGAATCATTTCCTTAGACCATGAGATTGTGCAACTCCCGGATACCATAGGAATGCTTTGGGTGTACCACACGTCACAACGTAACTGGGTGGCTATAAAGGTGCATGACATGTATCTCCGAAAGTGTCTGTTGGGTTGGCACGAATCGAGACTAGGATTTGTCACTCCGTATGACGGAGAGGTATCTCTGGGCCCACTCGGTAATGCATCATCATAATGAGCTCAATGAGACTAAGGAGTTGGTCACAGGATCATGCGTTACGGAACGAGTAAAGAGACTTGCCGGTAATGAGATTGAATGAGGTATGGGGATACCGACGATCGAATCTCGGGCAAGTAACATACCGATAGACAAAGGGAATTGTATACGGGATTGATTGAATCCCTGACATCGTGGTTCATCCGATGAGATCATCATGGAACATGTGGGAGCTAATATGGGTATCCATATCCCGCTATTGATTATTGGCCGGAGAGATGTCTCGGTGATGTCTGCATGGTTCCCGAACCCGTAGGGTCTACACACTTAAGGTTCGGTGATGCTAGAGTTGTTATGGGAAATAGTATGTGGTTACCGAAGGTTGTTCGGAGTCCCATATGAGATCCCGGACGTGACGAGGTGTTCTAGAATGGTCCAGAGGTGAAGATCGATATATTGGACGAAGGGTATTGGAGTCCGGAATTGTTCCGGGGGTACCGGGTGACGACCAACGTGTCCGAAAGGGGTTTCGGAGGCCCCGGCAAGCGTTGGGGGGCCTTATGGGCCAAGGGGAGGGGGCACATCCGCCCACTAAGGGGCTGAGCGCCCCTCCCACCCCATCTCACGTAACTTGGAGAGGTGGGGGTGCCTCCCCTAGGGCAACCACCCCTCCCAGCTTGGGGGCAAGTTTCCTAGGGGTGGGGACGCCCAAACCCATCTAGGGTTTCCCCTATGGCCGCCGCCCCTCCCCTATGGAACCCTAGGGAGCCTCCTCCAACCCCCCTCCCCCTATATATAGTGAGGGAGATAGAGGGCAGCCTCACCCTTCCCTTGGCGCAGCCCCTCCCCCTCTCCTACACCTCCTCCTCCTCCGTAGCGCTTGGCGAAGCCCTGCCGGAGAACCACGAGCTCCATCACCACCACGCCGTCGTGCTGTCGGAGTTCTCCCTCAACTTCTCCTCTCCCCTTGCTGGATCAAGAAGGAGGAGACGCCCATGGGCTGTACGTGTGTTGAACGTGGAGGCGCTGTTGTTCGGTGGTTAGATCGGAATCGACAACGATATGAATCGCTGCGTGTACGACTCCACAAACCGCGTTCTTGTAACGCTTCCGCTTAGCGATCTTCAAGGGTACGAATATGCACACTCTCTCTCTCGTTGCTAGTATCTCCTAGATTGATCTTGGCGACACATAGGAATTTTTTTGAATTATTTCTATGTTCCCAAACACTATGGACCCGTAGGTCTGAAATAAACTAATCACACGTCACCGAAGAGGCCATGGAGTTGATGTAGAGGCCCTCTGTGATCAATGCCCCCTCCGGTGGAGCTCTGGAAAAGGCCCCAAGATGGGATCTCTCAGGTACAGAAGGTTGCAGCGGTGGAATTAGGTTTTCGTGGTGCTCCTAGATGTTTGGGGGGTACATGGATATATAGGAGGAAGAAGTACGTTGGTGGAGCAACATGGGGCCCACGAGGGTGGAGGGCGCGCGCAGGGGGTAGGCGTGCCCCTGCCTTGTGGCTGCCTCATTTGTTTCTTGACGCACACTCCAAGTCTCCTGGATCACGTTCGTTGAGAAAATCATGTTCCCGAAGGTTTCATTCCATTTGGACTCCGTTTGATATTCATTTTCGGTGAAACTCTAAAATAGGCAAAAAAACAGCAATTGGGGTTGGGCCTCCGGTTAGTAGGTTAGTCCCAAAAATGATATAAAAGTGTAAAATAAAGCCCATTAACATCCAAAATAGATAATATAATAGCATGGAGCAATGAAAAATTATAGATACGTTGGAGACGTATCAGCGGGCGCAGGAGCTCGTGCCTCTGTCGTGGCTTATCACCAACGAGGATCGTTGTGACAACTGGAGGTGGGAGCACCGTCTCAGCATCGCCAAGATGGACAAGGAAGCCATGGCACTATGGTGCCAACGCTTCCTACAGGACATCATCAACGAGTGCGAGTTCTACGCGCAAAGGAGGGTGGAGAGGGAGAACAGGAGGGCAGAGCGAGCCGCCTATCGCGAGGACAAGCGTACGTGAAAAGCAGACGCTCAATTCAACATGAGGCTAGGAGCAGCATCGCCCTTGGAATCTAACGACGATCGGTATCTTCATGCCTACATTGAGACGTAGGAGGAGGACATCATCGAGGAGGAGTCAGACGACGAGGAGTAGTTGAACTATCTATTTTTTTAATCTATCTATGATATATCTATGCTGAGAATTATCTATGTCTCTACTCTTTACTCTCTACTCCCTATCTCTACTTCTCGATCTCAGCACTCCGGGCCCGCAAAAACTGGCTATTCCGGCACTGTAAACGCTTTTCAAAGCGTCGCGCGTTGCGCTTCTGTTGGAGATGCTCTAACATGGAAGACGAGTGCTTTAATGTTGCCCACAAGATGCGTGCGTATTACTACTCCCTCCGTCCCATAATATAAGAACGTTTTTGACACTAGGGAGGCAGGCGGGGTAGTCTAAAGCACACGCGCGGATTCAATGGAGCCAGGCGGGGCAGTCTGAAGCCGGTTGCATGCAGCGAGGAGGCGTGTTCAGCTGGGCCTGCAATGAGTGGGGCCCTCTTGGCCGGCGTGCCGGTTCAATGTCTGCGCTATGAGAGGTGGCATCCATGTCAGAGCAATCACTCCTTCCGGTCCTTTTTTGTTTCCGTATAACAAAATCTCGTTTTCCATTCACATTTTACAAGTAAAATTCGTGGGCAAACTTTGACCCAAAATACGATGGGGACTAGTAAACCAGAACATAGGTACTAGTTTTTTTATCAAAGAAGGGTTTCCCCCTTCCGATTTTCATTAATGAAAACCAGCATCTAAACCATAGTATTTTCCCTAGAACTACCAGGTTCAACATCTCGCAACATAAACCCATACAACCTTACACCATGGAGGTAGTAGTTATGAATTCCATTTTCGCTCCATATCAATCGTTCTAAAAACTACTTAGTACTTATAATGCGCCATTGAAAATTGGAACTCTTACCCCGCTAAAAATGATATTTTAAATGTGGCTACTCAATCTATGGCAACTGGCGAGCCACCGCCTCCAAGTCGTTCACCTATGGTCCCGATCATCAACTCCTAGAGATCAAATTATCACGCGAGCTGACTATTCCTACAAAGGTGCGCTCCACCACGTACCCGGTACTTGCGCATGCAGCAATCCTGCACCTAGGGTTTTAGGGTTTATTTGTTAACGGTGCCTTTACGTAACTCTCATGTGTGCGAGACAGCGAGAGACCGACTGCATCCGTGCGCCTCTTCTCTTCGTATATGTACTCCACCATTTGTCTGGTGTCCAAAAAATTATACAGTAGTAATAACTACTAGCAATGTGCAAATGTGTTGCCACACGATCAAAGTAGATTAATACATATTCACCGATTTGATAGAAAAAAGAGTCTAGTTTTGAATTATGTGTATCACTAAAAATATGTTATGTTTCACTCAAAATATATTCCTTTGGCGGTTTTTATGAGATAAGGGAGGAATGTTGTTGGTTTCAAGATTCGAGAAGTGGTATATCTCTAATTTCTACTCTTACTAGCAAGATGCCCGTGCGTTGCACGGAACATCAAGATCTTGTGGGAGAAAAGTATGAACGAGGGAAGGCCTTGTCTGCAAATGTGGAGAGGAGTGCGGGTTAATTGCCATAGTTTCCTTCCTATCCGTTAGATATAGATCAGACGGCCTATATTGCAGGATGGAAGGCACACCATCATGACTGACTATGCTTTTTATAAGAGTACAGATAAAAACAGAGTTGGTGATGATGGTGTGCCTGCCATCCTGCAATATAGGCCATCCGATTTATATCTGATGGATAGGAAGGAAACTATGGCAATTTTGCAAAAAGATACCCACACCCCTCTCCACATTTGCAAATAAGGCCTTCCCTCGTTCATCCTTTTCTTCCACATGATAAACTACTCATACAAATGCTTCTTGATGTTCCATGCAACGCATGGGCATCTTGCTAGTTGTTGCGAAAAGCCCATGTGTGTGTGTGTGTTGTGTGTGAGAGAGAGAGGGAGAGAGGAGGACGGAGTGATGTGTGACAAAGACATAAAGAGTGTGTGTGCGAGAGGTATCAGCTTAAAATGAGGCGATAGTGTGTGTGTGCACGATCGAGAGGGCATGTCTCAAAAAGGGATGAAAAATCTACATAGATACAAGGAGCGCGAGAGAGACATGTACGTGATAGTTGAAGCACGAGTGTGCGGGTGTATAAACCTATCTGGAGGCTAGTCGATCAATGTTTGTGAGAGAAATACGAGTCGGGGGTGCGAAAGCGAGAGTTTTGTGTGTGAGAGAGAGACGGTAGTCGGGAAGGAGAGTGGAAGCAGGAGTTGTGTGTGTGAGAGAGAGAGAGCGGGGGGGGGGAGTTTGTCTGATTGGTAAAAAAATGAATAATGTCAGTTTTATAACTGGGATGGAGATGGAAAGGAGACTGCAACAAATGTTGTGTCTGCAGGAGAGAGTAAATTTAGTGGTATGAGTCATATCTAGAGACATATAGGGTGTGTGAGAGAACCCCATAGAGAGAAAGACAAAGTGAAAGACGAGTGAGACTGTGTGTGGCGGTGAAAAAGAAAGCTTAGGTACCTAGTGATACCAGAGAACGGTAGAGATGTGAGAGATAATGAAAACCGTGTAATGTATAATGATTGGGAGAGTGTGACACTTCTCAAGGGAGACGTCGAGAGACCATGTTTGCGAAGATGGGAGAAACATGAAGTGAGCGTGCCGGTGAGCTGGAGAAAAGAGAATGATAGCTACACGAAGGAGCATGCGAGAGAGATGGGCGTGAAAGGAGTCAACATAAAAGGGATTCAAATATTTGAATTCGAGATGATGATATATGTAATTCATACTCGAACCAAAATTGATCTATCAAACATGTATACTCATATGAATTCACGCGCATCTATGTTATTTAATATGTAGATATGACTTATCCATACATTTTAGTAGGACATAATTTGGTTTAGTTTTTTTGAATTCAACCTTATGATTTTGAGATCATTGTATTTGTAAATCATATTATACATATAAAGGAGCAGAATTCTTTGTTGTGCTTTTGAAAGTATATATATAAAAAATGATGTATATAGAATTTTATTCCAATCAAAAATGGATCCTGCCCGAAAAAAAATAGAATACAAACTGGATTCGAATTGAGTTGGCACGGTAAACGTGCACTCTTGCTCTGAAAAAATTTGAACGAAGCAGGGAAAGTCGCAGTAACCGCCCGAAACAAAAATCTGCGAGATGGAAATTACTGCCTATCCCTGACACGCAAAGCCTATCGGCTCGATTTCTATAGGTTTCGACAGGGGTAGGTTTGTAATTTCACTCAAACGTGACATAACCGCCTCCCACCCGGATTCATACATAGTGGGCGCCAAAACATAGTGTCTCCTCGGCCGAAATCGACTCCCTCCCTGATTCATACACGGTGGGCGCCAAAAACAAACTCTCGTCGGCAAATATTCGGTGTATGCGAGATTACCGTCCTATCCCCAACCGACTAATATTGCTATGATGTAGGAAATTTTAACAAGGGCTAAGTTTGTAAATTTCCTCGCATTTGAGACAAGAGCGCCCTGAAGACATGGTTCCCCCCTTCCTCTCTCCCTCCATTTCCCCATTCATACTCTGTGGGTGCCAAAACACCCTCTCGACCCCAGCCTCCTCCGTCTGCCACCCCATCCACCGCCGTCCTCCTCCACCATGCCTGTTGGGGATATTACTACTGGGCGTAAACCGGCCTATCTGGGCCGGGTTAACTTCGTCAGTAGTTAAGTATGTTAAAGCCCAAGAAGACAGAGGAGGGCTCAAGGCCCATGGTCGGTTCAAGGCCTGTAGCCGTAAACCAGCGCCAGTAGTTAACCTGTATTGTAAGTTAGGAATAAGTAGAGACCAAACTGGACACATCTATGAGCCGGTATTAGGACTCCGTAAGCCAACGGGAGTCACCCGTGTATATAAGGGGACGACCCGGCGGCAGTTCAAGAACAACTCGAGACATAGGCGAAGCTTGTTTGCTCCCTAGTCATCGAAACCCCATCGATTCCATAACAACTAGACGTAGGCTTTTACCTTCATCGAAGGGGCCGAACTAGTATAAACTCTCTTGCATCCTTGTGTCCGCTTTAACCCCTTCAAGCTAACCCGTCGCGATGGCTCCATGACTAAGTCCTTTCTCTAGGACATCTGCCGTGACAAAACCACGACAGTTAGCGCCCACCGTGGGGCAATCGCACGATGGTTTCCGGTTCTTGGAGGGCCGCTTTGAAGGACTCGAGGGCTACGCTGTAGGCCGGATGACTAAGAGTCGTCGCGGCAAGCTCTACATCGACGACGCAGGCTGGGGCCCCGAGGCCGGCTCAATTGAGTACGGGTACCGGGTCCCCTTTGGTAGCATTCACGATTTCATTGGCAAGATCGGTGAACCGGGCCCTGAGCCGGACATCTGCACCGACCTCGTCGAGACGGCTCAGCGTGCGCAATCTGCCCGGGCTAAATCGGCCATGAAGCGTGCCTTCGTGGGAGTCATCCATGGAGGAAGTTATGAGGACGGATCGGAATTTCGCGGCGCGACCGTCGTTTGTTCCGGTGACGAATCTTCGACCGGAGAAACCGAATCTCTTTATCAGCTACAAGATGGCCGGATTGGGAGTTGTTGCGATGACGATAGTATTCCGGACCCCTCTGATCTGCCCAACCGGGTTGGAATATTCATGGCCGGAACACAAGCAGCGCTTCATTCTTCGACAACTGCGGAAACGATCTCCGGTTCAGCAGCGGCGACGGCTGCCGGGGCAGGAGGCCCTGTGCGCCCGCCGGCTCAGGTTCTATCAGAACTATTTGATGTGTTGGCTGTGCTTATTGCGGAAGTTAATCCGCCGGATCAGGACGTTCACAACGCGGAGATTGCAAAGGTAAAGGAACAGATCACCCAGGCCAAGGCGGATCTGGCGGCTGAGGACACCAGGATGGCCGCAGAGCAGGCCGCTTTAGACGCACAGGCCTACAAGCTTATGTTGGACCAGAGCGCGTCGCATGAAGTCATGAGGAGGAAGCACCGATCCCGCTTACCTCCGGTTTTCGAGGCCAGAGACCTTTTCAACACTCCAGGACCAAGAGCCGGCAATCCGCTGGAGGGAAACCGGGCGGAAGCCCCTGGGACCGGTGCACCGGTTCAGCCTCGTTAGATGGACCTGCCTCGTCAAAACACCGTTGTACCTCAGGCTGCTCCGGGTCACTACTCCAACCCAATGGACAATCTTGTTGCCGCTGCTGCATGGCTGGAGGCCATTCCAATTGAAGGTGACTCGCCGCAGGAAGTAGAGACGCGACGGGTCAAGGAACTTCTGAGAACAGCTTTGGCCCAACAGGAAGCATACTCGTACAGCCGCGACCAGATCCACTCGACCCCTCGTCCAAGACGGAGCTATACCAGACATATGGATGAACCGGCAGTGTCGAGTAATGAACGACGTGGGGCACCCCGTGACAACAACCCGGCGGGTGGTGCTGATGATGCTCAGGGAGTGGTGGACCGGGCCCGCGCGCGCAGGGAGGCCGAGTTAGCCACACAGCATCAGGCTCGGTAGCTCACGCCGGTTCGTCCAACCACCTTGACTGAACCTGGTGTTACTTCTAGTTCTTTGGGGTGCCTTGCCTTATCCCTGCTTTACGCAACGTGCGCCTGCCCAAGGATTTCAATGGCCCGCGCAAGGTACCAAATTACACGGCGGATCAACCTCCAGAGACATGGGTGGAGAGATATGAGATGGCCATGGAGATGCTTGATGTGGATGACGCGGCGTGTGCAAAATACTTCACCATGATGCTCGAAGGAACGGCCCGTACTTGGTTAAAAAGCTTGCCGGCTAATTCTATCAGTTCATGGGCCCAATTACGAGCCCGGTTTATCAGCAATTTCAAAGATACATGTAAACAGCCTATGTCAATAGTGGACTTAGCTACATGCGTCCAGGAGGAAGGAGAATCAATGACTCATTGGGTGCGCTGGGTTTCACAAGTGTTGCACTCCTCAGACCGCTTCAACGCTGACACCGCAGTATTAACCCTAGAAGGCAACTGCCGGTTTGGACCCCAGAAGCTGAAGTTGGGACGGATGAAGCGTCATTGCACCGACATGGGGACCCTTATGGCCGCTTTGGTGAAATATGCTGATTCTGATAGTACCAAGGATCCCGAATCTGATGATGACAAGACAGGGAAAGGGAAGAAGAACAGCAGTTCCAAAGGTCAGCAGCATCACTGGGCAGGCAATGGTGGAGGAGGCAAGCGTAAAGCGGATGGTAACATGGACTTTGTGGCTAATACCAACGCACAGGACAATGGCCAGCGACGCAAGGGTAGGCCGAAAAATCGTAATGGAGTGCCCAACCCTAACCCAAACCGCCTAAACTATCTGCTAAGCCAGCCCTGTCCAAGACATGGGACGAAGGAGGCGCCGGCAAACCACCTTTGGAAAGATTGCTTTATTATGCAGGAGTTCAAGAATTCTAATAATTTCTGGTATGATCACGAATCTGGCGGTGGCTCGGGATCCGGGCCGGGTTACGGTGGAGGAAGTTCTGGTTCAGGATTCAATGGTAATCCGGGCAGACATAATGGTCAAAATAGTCAGAACAACCAAGGTGGTTACAACCAACAGCAGCAACAGTCAGGTTACCAGAGCAACCCAAAGCAGTTAAGTAATGGGCAGTACCATGTCTTCACCACTAGCTTGGACAAGCGAGACCGGAAAGTTCAGAGGCGGGCGGGCAACTCTGTTGAACCGGCCATACCCCGTTATCTACGTTGGTCTGAACAGCCAATCATATGGAGCAGAGAAGATCACCCTCCCCAGGACGATAATCCGGGTCAATTCGCTCTGGTGGTGGCGCCTCAGGTGGGAGGTTACAAGTTCACCAAGGTGCTCATGGATGGAGGGAGCAGCATTAACATCCTGTACTATGAGACCTTCCATCGTATGGGACTAACAGATAAGAATCTCAAACCGTCTAATACAGTATTCCACGGTGTATTGCCTGGCAGATCAGCATATCCCGTTGGTAAGATAGCTCTGGAAGTGGCCTTTGGGGATGATCATGATTCCAGGTCGAAGACATTGACGTTTGAAGTGGTGAAAATCCAAAGCCCATATCATGCCCTGTTTGGGCGACCGGCCTACGCCAAGTTTATGGCTCGGCCCTGTTATGTGTATTTGTAGCTCAAGATGCCGGGTCACAAGGGGATAATAACGGTTCACGGAAGCCGCAAAATCGCTTTGGAATGCGAGGAAGGAGATGCGGCTTATGCAGAGTCGGTTTGTGCCACCGAGGAGTTGAAGTACTATAAAGACAATGTTGATCCGGCGAACATGACTCCGTTGAAGAAGCCAACTATGGAGCATGATCCGGCCCTGAAGTTCAAATCGGCAGCAGAAACTAAGCTTGTTGACTTCGTACCTGGTGATTCGTCCAAGCAGTTCAGCATCAGTGCCAACTTGGATCTGAAATAGGAAAGCGCGCTCATCGAGTTCATCCGTGAGAATCGGGACATTTTTGCATGGAAGCCCTCTGACATGCCAGGTGTACCGAGGCAACTCGCTGAGCACACACTTAATGTGGATCCTAAATATAAACCGGTGAAACAGTTCCTCCACCGGTTTAACAAAGAAAGACGCAAGGCAATTGGAGAAGAGGTAGCCAGGCTCTTAGCAGCTGGCTTTATTGTTGAAGTTTTTCACCCTGAGTGGCTTGCCAATCCGGTGCTGGTCCTCAAGAAAAACGGCACCTGGCGCATGTGTGTGGATTACACGGATCTTAATAAGGCTTGTCCAGCAGATCCTTTTGCCCTCCCGGTATTGATCAAATTATTGATGCTACGGCGGGCTGTGAGCGTTTAAGTTTTTTGGATGCGTATTCTGGCTATCATCAGATCAAAATGGCAGTTAAGGACCAGGAGAAGACGGCTTTTATAACTCCCTTTGGAGCCTTCTGCTATGTGTCTATGCCCTTCGGGCTCAAGATTGCCCAAGCAACTTACCAACGGTGTGTACAAAATTGTCTTCACAAGCAGATTGGCCGTAATGTACATGCTTACGTGGATGATATCATGGTTAAGTCCAGGGTGAAGGAGACTCTGATTGATGATTTGAAGGAAACCTTTGATAACCTGAGAACATACAAGATGATGCTTAATTCGGACAAGTGTGTCTTTGGTGTACCAGCGGGCAAGTTATTAGGCTTCTTGGTGTCCAATAGGGGAATTGAGGCTAATCCGGAGAAGATCACAGCCATCACCTCCCTCGCTAAACCGAAGTGTATCAATGATGTTCAGCGCCTGGCAGGCCGGATTGCTGTGTTAAGCCGGTTTATCAGTCGCCTCGGTGAGAAGGCAATCCCTTTGTATCAGATGTTGAAGAAGACAGATCAGTTTGTCTGGAGTTCTGCTGCTGATGAAGCATTTGAGCACTTAAAACGGAAATTGGCCAATCCTCCTGTGCTCGCCGCTCCCATTGACAAGGAGCCGTTGCTTCTATATGTTGCTGCTAATACTCGGGCGATCAGCGTGGCTATTGTGGTAGAGCGAAAGGAGGTAGGTAAAGAGCATCCGGTTCAACGTCCAGTCTATTATATCAGCGAGGTGCTCATTGAGTCCAAGCAAAGGTATCCGCATTGGCAGAAGCTGGTGTATGGAGTTTTTATGGCAAGCCGGAAGCTTAAACAATACTTCCAAGGGCATCCAATCACAGTGGTTAGTTCTGCTCCTTTGGGAGATATCATCCAGAATCGGGAAGCAACTGGCCGGATTGCAAAGTGGGCTATAGAGCTGGGGCCGTACGGTTTGAAGTATGTGCCTCAGACAGCGGTTAAGTCTCAAGCACTTGTTGATTTCATCAATGATTGGACGGAAATGCAAGCACCTGAAGAAAAGCCGGATCATACGTATTGGACCATCCATTTTGACGGATCCAGGAAATTGGAAGGCTCGGGGGCTGGGGTCGTATTAACTTCCCCACGAGGTGATAAGTTTTGTTATGTTCTCCGCTTAATGTTCCCTTGTACTAACAATGCAGCTGAGTATGAAGCCTTGCTCCATGGTCTCCGGATGGCTAAGGAGATGAATCTAAGTCGAGTTAAGTGCTTCGATGACTCGGACCTTGTGGCTCAGCAGGTGTCTGGCACTTGGGACTCCAAGGACCCACTCATGGCAGCATATCGTCGTGAGGTGGATATTGTTGCAGGTTATTTCAGAGGCTATCAGGTGGACCACGTGGACCGGTGGAAAAATGAAGCGGCGGACGCTTTAAGCCGGCTGGGCTCTCAACGCAAACCGGTCCCGCCCATTGTTTTTCTGGATGTGCTGCACAACCCGTCGGTCAAAATCCCTGGTGAAGAGGATTTGGCTATTCCTGATCCGGAGGCTCAATTGGTGGCAGCTCTTCATGTTATTCCGGATTGGACGCTTCCTTACCTGGCATACAAGAACCGGGGCGAGTTGCCAGAGGATGAGATTCTGGCCCAACAGATAATCCGACGATCCAAGTCCATGGCCATCATCAACGGCGAGTTGCATCATTGTAGTGTATCAGGAGCTTTTCAACGCTGCGTGTCTCCTGAAGAAGGCCGTGAAATTTTGTGTGAGATCCACGAAGGAGATTGTGGTCACCACGCCGGTTCAAAGTCTCTGGTGGCTAAAGCATTTCGCCATGGCTTCTATTGGTTAACTGCTCATGCTTATGCGGAGGATCTAGTCAGACGATGTGATGGTTGCCAAAGGTTTTCAAGACGTGCTCATGTACCGGCTCAAGAATTGAGAATGATTCCAATTACTTGGCCGTTTGCGACTTGGGGGCTGGATATGGTTTGGCCTTTCAAAAGGTCCAAAGATAAGAAGACCCACCTCCTGGTGGTGGTTGACAAGTTTACAAAGTGGGTGGAGGCAGAACCTGTTAGAAAGTGTGATGCGGCCACGGCGGTTCAGTTCATCAAAAAGGTGATTTTCCGGTTTGGCTTTCCGCACAGTATTATCACAAATAATGGTACCAATTTGTCCAAAGGTGCTATGAAGGAGTTCTGCAAACGGGAGCACATCCGGCTCGACGTTTCATCAGTGGCACATCCACAATCCAATGGTCAAGTAGAAAGAGCTAATCAAGAGATCTTGAGAGGCATCAAGCCCCGGCTCATGGTCCCTTTGCAGAGAACGCCGGGTTGTTGGGTAGAAGAATTACCATCTGTGTTATGGAGCATCAATACAACACCCAACAGATCAACAGGATACACACCGTTCTTCATGGTTTATGGAGCGGAGGCGGTTCTCCCCGGTGATATCCGTCATGATTCACCTCGTGTAATGGCTTATATTGAAGCGGACAACGAGGCAGCACGGCAAGATGCTTTGGGCCGGTTGGATGAAGAGCGTGACATCGCAGCCGCCCGATCGACGATTTACCAGCAGGATCTTCGTCGTTATCACAGTCGCCGGGTCAGAACCAGAACCTTTCAGGAGGGAGATTTGGTGCTTCGGTTCATCCAAGATCAGACTGATATGCATAAGTTATCCCCACCTTGGGAGGGGCCTTTCGTGGTCAGCAAGAATCTGCACAACGGGTCATACTATCTGATCGATATTCGAGAACATAAGGACTCACGTACATTAGTGGAGGAGACCAACAGACCGTGGAACATAGCTCATCTTCGGCCTTATTATAACCTAAGCCATTGGTTCTACTTATGTACATATTACAACGATGTATATATTAACTATAATAAACCGGAACCTCAGCTAAAGCGGGGTATCTATTCTTTTACATCATGTGTGGTTACACGGAGTTGTTCTAAAGCGGCTTTCGGTTTACCCCTTGAGTTCGCTTTGCTAAAAGCATCGTGTTATATCACTTGGAGGATTGGTCGTGTCCGAACCAATACCATGCCTCTTCATAGGCGAGAGCCACCAGATCACTTGGGGACTTGGTCATGTCTGAACCAGTCATGCCTCTTGATCGGCCTAAGGCCACAGAATCACTTGGGGGCTTGGTCGAACCCGAACCATGACCATGCCATTTGGTCGGCATAAATGCCACGGTTTCATTTGGGGACCTGGCTGACTAGAACCATAGTTACACCTAACGGGAGCTTGGTCGTGTTTGGCCATGGTAACGCCATTTGATCAGCTTAAATAAACCTTTTTTGGCAAACGGTTTTGTCATTGCTTTTGTTTCACACTTTTCTTTGAAGGGTTTTTTTGCTTTTTATTGCATTTTTTTAAACCGACAAAGTTTTTTAACCAATCAATTGAGGGAACACAGTTCACGTCAATCCGGAGACTATTTGCCCGGTTTGATCCCTGTTGTTAACATCCTCTTATGGAGTAACACGGTGTTTATTATAACCCGGCACGGTTTACATGGTAAACCAGCGTCATATATATACAGGAGCTGTTATATCCTCCAGCAGTGTGGGTTTGCAAAACTTCGCTTCAAGATTGGCCAAGCCAACTTCACACTCAACGATGGCAGGTACTATGTATCTCAAAATTTTGATCATATACTTAAAATTTTGTTTTGGATGTTTTGATTTCATATATACAGACATCATATTCCGCCTGACGGTACAACCGCGGTGGCAATTGACGAATTTCTCATTTCAGAAAGTGTTTTGGAAAGTTCATTACCACAGGAAGAAAAAATTATGCACGAAGGCATATCAACATCAAAGGTATCAGCTAGCCTATTACAAGGCAACATGGTGCCCATAATAATATAATTGTTTTTCGCAAAGGAGAGGCAGTTTTAAAACCGGCTTCCGGTTCAAGCTTGGTCACCAGCCTGGCCTGATGGTTGTGGGTCATCTTGCACCGCTTCAGCCTCCGTTTCTCTACCCAGTGGCTGGAAATCCACAGTTGTCTAGTCGATTCCCATTAATGCTTGAAAAACAGCTTCATCATGGATCAGCAATGACAGGTCTATATCGGGAGCGTAAGTATGCTTACGGATTGGAGGGATCAGATTTTCCGATTCATGGATTGGTGCAGCTATTCGCTTGTTCTGACTATCATATTGCGCTTGATAATGAGACAAGTCTGCTTCCTCAGCCAACTGACAGGCTAGCGGATGTACCTCCCGGTTTATTGCTCGTAGATCCGCTTCACCAAATTCTGACCCGTCGTCCTTCAAGCTAGGATAGCCCTGAGCCGCTTCAATAGGATTAAAATCCGGCACCCAGGCTTTTGCCCGGATTAAGGCATTGATTGCACCGGTTCGAGCAGCAGATTTCTTCAGCTCTTCAACCCAGGCAGGAAGCACTGACAGTTTCATCAGAGTATCTTGAATCAAAGTGGGTGCCGGTTTGTTATGAGATGCGGTACAGATGATCAGCTGGGCACCAGTATACAATTGTTCAACCAATGTATAGGCGGCTTTCAATTTCTTCCTCACATCTGACCCCAAGTGACCAATGCGTGTCCCTGAAATACTATAAAGGGTTAATAAACCGGTGACTCTGTAAGAAGGCAGAGCCAATTCAGAAGGCAAGCTGGCTTACCAAAGATAGTAGTGGTCATGGCATGCACGTGCCGCTTTATGCTGGTCAGTTCATCCGCCACTGGTTTTAGTGCAGCCTCGGCATCCTCTGCTCGTTTGATCAAAGCGGACTTTTCAGTGGCCCAATCCGCCCGTTTCTTCTTGAAGTTCTCCTTAAGTTGTTCCATGGCGCTTAAAGCGCTAGCCAATTCCTCTTTTGCTTTGGAGGTTTCAGCCTGTTTGGTTTTCAGGTTTTCTTGGAGATCGGTGACTTGGTTTTCTTTCGTCTTCAGCTCCGCCTGCATGCATACAGATATATGCTTCAACAAATCGGTATAAGGATTCAAGTACCAACCACATAACAAGTTATGCACTTAGCACTTGGGGGCTAATGCATATTCGATCTTCATCTTTCAATTGTTTACAAAGTCCCAAGATCAATACAAGTATTCAACTTGGCACTTGGGGGCTAATGGCTATTTGCTCATATATATTCTGATGCAGCAGTTTCAATAACTTAAAGTACCGGTTTAACTACGCTAATGTCAGGACCCCGATTGCAAATCACATCGATCTAGCCGGTAACACCTCATATCACTTTGCGGCCTCACGCACGGTATTCCCACGGGTGTCGCCTTACCATGGCCCGGGACCGTTTGTGCCTTTTGGCTCATGTATATGATAGCGTCGCTAGCATCCATATGACAGAGAACCCGGGCCGACATGGCTAGTCGTGAACCCAAAGCGGCACTAACCTATGGGGACAAGCATACATGAATCACATCAAGCATGTCGGTCAGCAGCGTGTGAATCCGGGCTGTAGCACTAGGCTAACAGGACTCCGGATGTCACCGCGTGACATTTCCCCGAAGGGACAGACACAGGAACGAAGTGAAACACATGCCGGCCAGTCAAGTGTCCTGAGCAGTAGTGCTGGGCTAGCACGACTCCGGTGAACCGGGCTGTAGCGGACTACGATGGCTCATGGAAGCACTAGACTACATTTCCCCATAAGAGAGGATGCCAAGGATAAGCAACTAGATTGTTGGATCCCACACATACCAAGCATTTCAATCATACACACAATATGCTCAATATGTGTAAATACAACATGGCATCACAACATAACTCTACAACTCAAGTATTTATTCCATAGGCTCCGAGGAGCGAGATATTACAAACATGGGTCTCATGACCCAACAATCACAGCATACAAATCAAGCACACGCGGAAGCTTAACATGTCTGAGTACAGACATCTATAAATGAAAAAGGCTGAGAAGCCTGACTATCTACCAGATCCTGCCGAGGGCACAAGATCGTAGTTGAGGTAACAAGCTAAATGTCGAAGTCCACGCGGAACTACTAGCGAGACTGGAGTCTCTCTGCAAAACATAAATTAAGCAAACGTGAGTACAAATGTACCCAGCAAAACTTACATCAGAACTAACTACATATGCATCGGTATCAACAAAGGGGGTGGTGGAGTTTAACCGCAGCAAGCCAGCTTTGACTCGATGGCTACCCTGAACTACGACTGCAAGCAACTCTTTTGAGGTGGCGCACACGAGTCCACATATTCACCACTCAATACATCACTATGGATCTGCTCCCGTCTCCCTACGAGAAGGCCATCCATAGCACTCACATTTATCTTGCTAGTTTTAGAGTATCCACTTTCACTTGTCTATGAACTGTTATAGGCAACCCAGAAGTCCATTACCGCGGACACGGCTATTCGAATAGATGATGTTAACCCTGCAGGGGTGTACTTCTTCACACACGCTCTCACCACTTACCGTCGTTTACACGACATGTACTTGGCAACCTTCTAGCGGAGGCCCAACGAGGGTGTCGGCCACACCCTACCTAAACACTCAAGTCTCTAGTCCAGGTTTATCGCCTATCCAGGTTCCATCCGCAGGGAGTCCGGCCGAGGTTTCCACATACGGCCCCGGACGATGTGTACAGGGTTCCGAGACACCAAACGAGCGCCCGGCATGCCCGGCCACGGTGTATCTACCGCATCATAGCCCACCCCTAGGGTCAGTGCTACGCACGGCCACCAACACATATCCTATAAACACCAGAAACTAGTTGCAACGCCTAGACAGAGGACAAGGGTGATCAAGAAGCCGAGAGGGTCCATTGGTTTCGGGCCCAACGCGTGGTAGTAACTGTTTCATGGATCACAAACACAGAACTCAGTTCCTAAGGACGGTTTCAATGAGACAACCCACCATGTACTCCTACATGGCCTCTCACCGCTACCTTTACCAAATCGTGTTCACACACTTAGCTCTCAACAGTAGGACATGTTTACACACCTCCGATTCATCCCCAATGAATCAGACCTGACTCAACTCTAAGCAGTAGCAGGCATGACAAACAAGCATGAATGACTAGGCACATCAGGGCTCAAACAACTCCTACTCATGCTAGTGGGTTTCATCTATTTACCGTGGCAATGATAGGTCATGCAGAGGATAAAGGGGTTCAACTACCGCAACAAGTAACAGATGAATCATTGTTGTCCTAATGCAGTAAAAGAGAGCAGGAGCGAGAGAGTGGGCTTGTATCGGAATGAACAAGGGGGTTGTGCTTGCCTGGCACTTCTGAAGATAACATTGAGTCTTCATCAGTGTCAACGATCACAGCGTCGGAGCAGCGTCTACCGAGAGGGGACAATCACCGGCAATAGAGAAGGAACACAATCAATGCAATGCACAACATGATGCATGATAATGACATGGCAATATGTTGTTGATTGAGGCTAATGCAACTAGCAACACAATTAAATGAAGTTGGTTTGAATACAAGATTCAAATTCAAAGTCCATATATGATTAGTTAAATGCCATTTATTTATTTTGTCCAAAACAGAGGACAAACATTGTTCAAACATGCATGAAAACGCCATAAACAGATTCCTTGAATTTTTCTGATAATTTTTCATATATAATTTATTTCATTTGGAGTTACAGTTGAATTTCTATGATTTTTAGAAGTTTAAATTGTTTTCTGGAATTTCCTGTATTATTTTAAATCCTGAAATTCCTTTACTAGGTCAGCACTACGTCATTATGACGTGAGCAGGTCAACAGGGCCGGTTAGAGTCAAACCTGACACATGGGACCCACCGGTCAGTGTCATTAGACTAACTAATTTTTGTTAGTCCTAATTCTAGGGTAATTAGCAGGGCGGGCCCACATGTCAGTGGCTCATCTAATTAGCTAGGTTAATTAACACTAACTAAACCTAACATTAATTAGACAGGCGCCTGGGCCCACACATCAGTGGAGGTCAAGCCCCCTAGCCGCCAGCGATGACCAGACGCGGCGGAGGCCGCGGGAATGGGCTCTGGGGCCCCGTTCGCAGCGTGGTTGGGCTCGTTCGATAGCCCAGACCAGAGCGCGTCGGATGGTGGCACCAGCCGGGCCTGGGGCGGCCGGAGGCGATGGCGGGGAGCTCGGCCGCGGTGGCCGGAGCTCGAGCGTGCTCGGGTTCAGCGCTCGGATGCACAACAGGGGCGTGGAGAGGGGCTACGGCCTCCTAGGAGTGTGGCAAACGCGGTGACGCGCTCGGTTTCGAGCCCGCGTGGCTGTGGCCACGACGACGGCGTCGCCGGCGGAGCAGAGTGATCGGGCTCGGTGGAGATGGCGGCTAGGGGGCGCAACCGAGGCGTAGAGGAGGGGGGTTAGGGGCAGGGGCTCACGGTGGATGTAGAGGTGGCCTCGGCGTGCTCGGGGAAGCACCGGAGCGAGCGGGGCGGCGAGAGGCATCTCTGGTGGACAAAGGTTGAAGAAGACCTCGAAGGCGACGCAGCAGGGCTTCCGGCGGGGCGTGGTTCGGTGAGGGGGTCGAGGACGACGTCACGGAACTCGTGGGCACAACAGAGGGGCGAGGGGGTAGCTGTGGCCGTGGTGGTTCTCGTCGGCGGCGGCGGCCGCGTTCGGTGGTGCGAGGGAGAGAGACAGGGGAGGGGATGAGCACGGGGGAGGGGAGGAGTGAGAGGGCCTGGGGGTGCGTGGCCGTCTCCGTGGCGCTGGAAGAGAGCCTCAGGGGCGCAAGGCAGGCGGGGAGGAGGTGGCAGCCTCAGCGCGTGCCGTGCCCGCCTTCGCCTCTGCCTACTGGCAGAGGTTGAAGACGACTGGCACTGGCCAGCTGGGCTGGGCTGGCTGGAGGAGCTGGGCCACTACAGTAACAGGCCAGGTGGGCTTTGCCAGGTAGGTTCCTCTCTTTCTAATTCTGTTTCTGTTTTCTATTTATGTTATTTTGTTTTGATTTAGTTTATAACCCAAACCATTTTAATAAATCCTGAAAATAATTGTGGGCATTAAATGAATTATTACATATGCCCTTAACTATTTTCAGAATTATTGGAGCATTTAAAAATATTAATAGTATTTAAAGGCCCCAATTCAAATACAATATGGGTTATTCAAAAATCCAGAATGGCCTAAAAGTATGTGCATCATTTTTGGCAGAGGTTTTCACCTTTATCAAAAATAATGAACTTTTCTAAAGGGCATTCTGGGTTAATTGAAAATATTTTTATTTTGATCCTAATTGCATTTCATTTAGTGCTAGGGCTTGTCATCCCCATTTCAAATTTTCTGAGTAAAGTAGACATGATGCAACACCATATGTTAGCACTAGGCATTACCAGAACTGGGATGTGACAGCTAAGTTGAACCGGCCATTGGGGGTTACATCAGCGAATTTCAAAGCATCAAGATTTATATTATTAAGTCCCGGTTTGAAAGAATGTTACAAACCGGCCCTTGGGGGCTAGGAGTGTCAGCAAGAATGGAAACATACAAGCAGGAAGGAGCATATGGAAGTTACCTCATATTTATATTTGATCATATTAACCAGACCGGCTTCATAGTCGCGACTGGTATACAGCCGGTTCAGATAGCCGGAATGGATGTCTTGGGCGTTCAGAGCAGCGTAAGTCATCAGATCAGCGTTCCACTTTCCTTTGCCAAAGGCAGCAAATTCTTCCTTGGCAGAATGTTTGGATAAAGCGACAGGATTGCTTGGCTCAGTATGGCCAGTGCCAGTAATGACAACCTCATCATCCTTGGTACCGCCGGTTTGCACTGGAGCTGTTGGCTTGTCAGTAGGTTTTGCTGGACCAGTGGAGCTTTCAATCCGGATGGAACCTGTGGGCTGATTGACAGGACCTGAGGTATCAGTAGGTCTCTCTTTAGCAATAAGATCATCATCTTGCTGCGGTGGATCGTTGTGAATATCCTCAGGAATAGCCGCTTCAACATTGGGTGTCTTGACCGCTTCAAGAACGACATCTTCTTCGGCCGCTTTGTCCAGGCGGGCCTTCTTGCTTGGCCTAGGTTTGGCCCTGAGAAGAATAATAAAATAAAATACAACATAGGTTCTAAGGCGATGTATTGCAAACATCACAATAAGTATAGCTTACCCAAGCACCGTTTTAAGCGGTGGGAGCTGAGTAGCCGA
This sequence comes from Triticum urartu, assembly GCF_003073215.2. Taxonomy (NCBI): domain Eukaryota; kingdom Viridiplantae; phylum Streptophyta; class Magnoliopsida; order Poales; family Poaceae; genus Triticum; species Triticum urartu. Next base: position 385,615,508 of record NC_053024.1, read on the forward strand.
TGACTCGCCAGAAGATGAGTGGGAAGTAACCTGGTAATCGGAGTCAGACGGATTAAGAGGTTGATGAAAGCAGCCCGCTTTAGGACAAGCACTCACAAAAAATTAGAGACCTCTGAATGGCGTTTCCGAACCGGACTATTCGGTAAACCGGCGGAGGTAACTGTTGGGGAACGTAGCAGAAAACAAAAAATTTCCTACGGTTTCACCAAGATCCATCTAGGAGTTCATCTAGCAACGAGTGATTAGATGCATCTACGTACCTTGTAGATGGCGAGCGGAAGCGTTCAAAGAACGGGGATGATGTAGTCGAACACGACGTGATTCAAATCACCGATGATCAAGCACCGAACGGTACGGTGCCTCCGCGTTCAACACACGTACGGAACGGAGACGTCTCCTCCTTTCTTGATCCAGCAAGGGGGAAAGGAGAGGTTGATGAAGATCCAGCAGCACGACGGCGTGGATGCAGGGCGTCACAGTAGCAGGGCTTCGCCTATACTACAGAGAGGAGACGTAACGGGGAGAGAGGGAAGCACCAAAGGCTGAGGTATGAAGTCCTCCCTCTCCTCAACTATATATAGGAGGGCCAAGGGGGGTGGTGCGCCGGCCCTAGGAGATCCAATCTCCTAGGTGCGGCGTGCGGCCAAGGGGAGGTTTCCTCCCCCCCAAGGCACCTAGGGGTGCCTTCCTCCATATGGGACTCTCCTCCCATGTGGAAACCCTAGGCGCATGGGCCCTAGTAGGGGCTGGCGCCCCTTGGCCCATATAGGCCAAGGCGCACCCCCTACAGCCCATGTGGCCCCCCGGGACAGGTGGCCCCACCGCTGTGGGCCCCCGGACCCCTCCGGTGGTCCCGTGTACAATACCGATAACCCCGAAACTTGTCCCGATGGCCGAAACAGCACTTCCTATATATAATTCTTTACCTCCGGACCATTCCGGAACTCCTCGTGACGTCCGGGATCTCATCCGGGACTCCGAACAACATTCGGGTTACTGCATACATATCTTCATAACCCTAGCGTCACCGAACCTTAAGTGTGTAGACCCTACGGGTTCGGGAGACATGCAGACATGACCGAGACGACTCTCCGGTCAATAACCAACAGCGGGATCTGGATACCCATGATTGGCTCCCACATGCTCCACGATGATCTCATCGGATGAACCACGATGTCGAGGATTAATCAAAACCCCGTATACAATTCCCTTTGTCAATCGGTATGTTACTTGCCCGAGACTCGATCGTCGGTATCCCAATACCTTGTTCAATCTCGTTACCGGCAAGTCACTTTACTCGTACCGTAATGCATGATCCCGTGATCAACCACTTGGTCACCTTGAGCTCATAATGATGATGCATTACCGAGTGGGCCCAGTGATACCTCTCCGTTATATGAGTGACAAATCCCAGTCTCGATCCGTGTCAACCCAACAGACACTTTCGGAAATACCTGTAATGCACCTTTATAGTCACTCAGTTACGTTGTGACGTTTGATACACCCAGAGCACTCCTACGGTATCCGGGAGTTACACGATCTCATGGTCAAAGGAAAAGATACTTGACATTGGAAAAGCTCTAGCAAACGAACTACACGATCTTTGTGCTATGCTTAGGATTGGGTCCTGTCCATCACATCATTCTCCTAATGATGTGATCCCGTTATCAATGACATCCAATGTCCATAGCCAGGAAACCATGACTATCTGTTGATCAACGAGCTAGTCAACTAGAGGCTTACTAGGGACATATTATGGTCTATGTATTCACACGTGTATTATGATTTCCGGATAATACAGTTATAGCATGAATAAAGACAATTATCATGAACAAAGAAATATAATAATAATGCTTTTATTATTGCCTCTAGGGCATATTTCCAACAGTCTCCCACTTGCACTAGAGTCAATAATCTAGTTACATTGTGATGAATCGAACACCCATGGAATTCTGGTGTTGATCATGTTTTGCCCTAGGGAGAGGTTTAGTCAACGGATCTGCTATATTCAGGTCCGTATGTACTTTACAAATCTCTATGTCTCCATTTTGAACATTTTCACGAATGGAGTTGAAGCGACGCTTTATGTGCCTTGTCTTCTTGTGAAACCTGGGCTCCTTGGCAAGTGCAATAGCTCCAGTGTTGTCACAAAAGAGTTTGATTGGCCCCGACGCATTGGGTATGACTCCTAGGTCGGTGATGAACTCCTTCACCCATATTGCTTCATGTGCTGCCTCCGAGGCTGCCATGTACTCCGCTTCACATGTAGATCCCGCCACGACGCTCTGCTTGCAGCTGCACCAGCTCACTGCTCCACCATTCAACAAATACACGTATCCGGTTTGTGACTTAGAGTCATCCAGATCTGTGTCGAAGCTAGCGTCGACATAACCCTTTACGACCAGCTCTTCGTCACCTCCATAAACGAGAAACATTTCCTTAGTCCTTTTCAGGTACTTCAGGATATTCTTGACCGCTGTCCAGTGTTCCTTGCCGGGATTACTTTGGTACCTTCCTACCAAACTTACGGCAAGGTCGGGCATTGAGCCGAGCTCAATCTCACACCTTGCAAAACAGGCAAGAACCCTTTCTTGGACTGATCCATTTTGAACTTCTTCAAAATCTTATCAAGGTATGTTCTTTGTGAAAGACCTATGAGGCGTCTTGATCTATCTCTATAGATCTTGATGCCTAATATATAAGCAGCTTCTCCAAGGTCCTTCATTGAAAAACTCTTATTCAAGTAGGCCTTGATGCTGTCCAAGAGTTCTATATCATTTCCCATCAAAAGTATGTCATCTACATATAGTATGAGAAATGCTACAGAGCTCCCACTCACTTTCTTGTAAACGCAGGCTTCTCCATAAGTCTGCGTAAACCCAAACGCTTTGATCATCTCATCAAAGCGAATGTTCCAACTCCGAGATGCTTGCACCAGCCCATAAATCGAGCGTTGGAGCTTGCACACCTTGTCAGCATTCTTAGGATCGACAAAACCTTCCGGCTGCATCATATACAATTCTTCCTTAAGGAAACCATTAAGGAATGCCATTTTGACGTCCATTTGCCATATTTCATAATCGTAGAATGCGGCAATTGCTAACATGATTCGGACGGACTTCAGCTTCGCCACCGGTGAGAAAGTCTCATCGTAGTCAACCCCTTGAACTTGTCGATAACCCTTAGCGACAAGCCTAGCTTTATAGATGGTCACATTACCATCCGCGTTTGTCTTCTTCTTAAAGATCCATTTATTTTCTATGGCTCGCCGTTCAACGGGCAAGTCAGTCAAAGTCCATACTTCGTTTTCATACATGGATCCTATCTCGGATTTCATGGCTTCCAGCCATTTGTCAGAATCCGGACCCGCCATCGCTTCTTCATAGTTCGAAGGTTCACCGTTGTCTAACAACATGATTTCCAAGACAGGGTTGCCGTACCACTCTGGTGCGGAACGTGTCCTTGTGGACCTTAGAATTTCAGTAGGAGCTTGATCAGAAGTATCTTGATCATCATGAATAACTTCCTCTCTAGTTGGTGCAGGCACCTCAGGAACATTTTCTTGAGTTGCGCCATTTTCCGGTTCAAGAGGCAATACTTCATCAAGTTCTACTTTCCTCCCACTTACTTCTTTCGAGAGAAACTCTTTCTCCAGAAAGAGTCCGTCTTTGGCAACAAAGATCTTGCCTTCGGATCTTAGGTAGAAGGTATACCCAATAGTTTCTTTAGGGTATCCTATGAAGACGCATTTTTCTGACTTGGGTTCGAGCTTTTCAGGTTGAAGTTTCTTGACATAAGCATCGCATCCCCAAACTTTTAGAAACAACAGCTTAGGTTTCTTCCCAAACCATAATTCATACGGTGTCGTCTCAACGGATGTCGACGGAGCCCTATTTAAAGTGAATGCGGCAGTCTCTAAAGCATAGCCCCAAAAAGATAGCGGTAAATCGGTAAGAGACATCATAGATCGCGCCATATCTAATAGAGTGCGATTACGACGTTCGGACACACCGTTACGCTGAGGTGTTCCAGGCGACGTGAGTTGTGAAACTATTCCACATTTTCTTAAGTGTGTGCCAAATTCGTGACTCAAGTATTCTCCTCCACGATCTAATCGTAGAAACTTGATTTTCCTGTCACGTTGATTCTCAACCTCACTCTGAAATTCCTTGAACTTTTCAAAGGTTTCAGACTTGTGTTTCATTAAGTAGACATACCCATATCTACTCAAGTCATCAGTGAGGGTGAGAACATAACGATAGCCACCGCGAGCCTCAACACTCATTGGACCGCACACATCAGTATGTATGATTTCCAATAAGTTGGTTGCTCGCTCCATTGTTCCTGAGAACGGAGTCTTGGTCATTTTTCCCATGAGGCATGGTTCGCACGTGTCAAATGGTTCATAATCAAGAGACTCTAAAAGTCCATCTGCATGGAGCTTCTTCATGCGTTTGACACCTATGTGACCAAGGCGGCAGTGCCACAAGTATGTGGGACTATCATTATCAACCTTACATCTTTTGGTACTCACAGTATGAATATGTGTAGTAATACGCTCGAGATTCATTAAGAATAAACCATTGACTATCGGAGCATGACCATAAAACATATCTCTCATATAAATAGAACAACCATTATTCTCGGATTTAAATGAGTAGCCATCTCGTATTAAACGAGATCCTGAACAATGTTCATGCTCAAACATGGCACTAAATAACAATTATTGAGGTTTATAACTAATCCCGTAGGTAAATGTAGAGGTAGCGTGCCGACGGCGATCACATCGACCTTGGAACCATTCCCGACGCGCATCGTCACCTCGTCCTTCTCCAGTTTTCGTTTATTCCGCAGCTCCTGCGGTGAGTTACAAATATGAGCAACGGCACCGGTATCAAATACCCAGGAGTTACTACGAGTACTGGTAAGGTACACATCAATTACATGTATATCAAATATACCTTTGGTGTTGCCGGCCTTCTTGTCCGCTAAGTATTTGGGGCAGTTCCGCTTCCAGTGACCCTTCCCTTTGCAATAAAAGCACTCTGTCTCAGGCTTGGGTCCATTCTTTGACTTCTTCCCAGCAGCTTGCTTGCCGGGCGCAGCAACTTCCTTGCCGTCCTTCTTGAAGTTCTTTTTACCCTTGCCCTTCTTGAACTTAGTGGTTTTATTCATCATCAACACTTGATGTTCCTTCTTGACTTCTACCTCTGCTGATTTCAGCATAGCAAATACTTCAGGAATGGTCTTTACCATCCCCTGCATATTGAAGTTCATCACAAAGCTCTTGTAGCTTGGTAGAAGCGACTGGAGGATTCTGTCAATGACCGCGTCATCCGGGAGATTAACTCCCAGCTGAGTCAAGCGGTTATGTAACCCAGACATAGTGAGTATGTGCTCACTGACAGAACTATTTTCCTCCATCTTACAGCTGAAGAACTTATCGGAGACTTCATATCTCTCGATCCGGGCATGAGCTTGAAAAACCATTTTCAGCTCTTCGAACATCTCATATGCTCCATGTCTCTCAAAACGCTTTTGGAGCCCCGGCTCTAAGCTGTAAAGCATGCCGCACTGAACGAGGGAGTAGTCATCAGTACGTGTCTGCCAAGCGTTCATAGCGTCTTGGTTCTGTGGGACGGGTGGATCACCTAGCGGTGCTTGTAGGACATAATCTTTCTTGGCAGCTATGAGGATGATCCTCAGGTTCCGGACCCAGTCCGTATAGTTGCTGCCATCGTCTTTCAGCTTGGTTTTCTCTAGGAACGCGTTGAAATTGAATACAACGTTGGCCATTTGATCTACAGGACATATTGCAAAGATTTTAGACTAAGTTCATGATAATTAAGTTCATCTAATCAAATTATTAATGAACTCCCACTCAGATTAGACATCCCTCTAGTCATCTAAGTATTACATGATCCGTGTGAGCTAGACCGTGTCCGATCATCACGTGAGACGGACTAGTCAACGTCGGTGAACATCTTCATGTTGATCGTATCTTCTATACGACTCATGCTCGACCTTTCGGTCTCCTGTGTTCCGAGGCCTTGTCTGTACATGCTAGGCTCGTCAAGTTAACCCTAAGTGTTTTGCTTGTGTAAAACTGTCTTACACCCGTTGTATGTGAACGTAAGGATCTATCACACCCGATCATCACGGCGTGCTTCGAAACGACGAACTGTAGCAATGGTGCACAGTTAGGGGAGAACACTTCTTGAAATTGTTGTAAGGGATCATCTTATTTACTACCGTCGTTTTAAGTAAACAAGATGCAAAACATGATAAACATCACATGCAATCAAATAATAATAGTGACATGATATGGCCAATATCACATAGCTCCTTTGATCTCCATCTTGGGGCTCCATGATCGTCCTGTCACCGTCATACTCATTGATATGTAAGTCGTGATTCCTATTACAAGAACATGATCAATCTCATACATCACATATATCATTCATCACATCCTTTTGGCCATATCACATCACATAGCATACCCTGCAAAAACAAGTTAGACGTCCTCTAATTGTTGTTTGCATGTTTTACGTGGCTGCTATGGGTTTCTAGCAAGAACGTTTCTTACCTACGCAAAGACCACAACGTGATATGCCAATTGCTATTTACCCTTCATAAGGACCCTTTTCATCGAATCCGATCCGACTAAAGTAGGAGAGACAGACACCCGCTAGCCACCTTATGCAACTAGTGCATGTCAGTCGATGGAACCTGTCTCACGTAAGAGTACGTGTAAGGTCGGTCCGGGCCGCTTCATCCCACGATGCCGCCGAATCAAGATAAGACTAGTAACGGCAAGCATATTGAACAAAATCAACGCCCACAACTACTTTGTGTTCTACTCGTGCAAGAGAACTACGCATAGACCTAGCTCATGATGCCACTGTTGGGAACGTAGCAGAAAACAAAAAATTTCCTACGGTTTCACCAAGATCCATCTAGGAGTTCATCTAGCAACGAGTGATTAGATGCATCTACGTACCTTGTAGATGGCGAGCGGAAGCGTTCAAAGAACGGGGATGATGTAGTCGAACACGACGTGATTCAAATCACCGATGATCAAGCACCGAACGGACGGTGCCTCCGCGTTCAACACACGTACGGAACGGATGACGTCTCCTCCTTTCTTGATCCAGCAAGGGGAAAGGAGAGGTTGATGAAGATCCAGCAGCATGACGGCGTGGTGGTGGATGCAGGGCGTCACAGTAGCAGGGCTTCGCCTATACTACGAGAGAGAGACGTAACTGGGATAGAGGGAAGCACCAAAGGCTGAGGTATGAAGTCCTCCCTCTCCTCAACTATATATAGGAGGGCCAAGGGGGGGTGGTGCGCAGCCTAGGAGATCCAATCTCCTAGGTGCGGCGGCCAGGGGAGGTTTCCCTCCCCCCCATGGCACTTAGGGGTGCCTTCCACTAGTGGGACTCCTCCCATATGGAAACCCTAGGCGCATGGGCCTATAGGGTCTGGTGCCCTTGGACCATATAGGCCAAGGCGCACCCCCTACAGCCCATGTGGCCCCCCCGCGACAGGTGGCCCGACCCTGTGGGCCCCCGGGACCCCTCCGGTGGTCCCGGTACAATACCGATAACCCCGAAACTTGTCCCGATGGCCGAAACAGCACTTCCTATATATAATTCTTTACCTCCGGACCATTCCGGAACTCCTCGTGACGTCCGGGATCTCATCCGGGACTACGAACAACATTCGGGTTACTGCATACACATATCTTCATAACCCTAGCGTCACCGAACCTTAAGTGTGTAGACCCTACGGGTTCGGGAGACATGCAGACATGACCGAGACGACTCTCCGGTCAATAACCAACAGCGGGATCTGGATACCCATGATGGCTCCCACATGCTCCACGATGATCTCATCGGATGAACCACGATGTCGAGGATTAATCAACCCCGTATACAATTCCCTTTGTCAATCGGTATGTTACTTGCCCGAGATTCGATCGTCGGTATCCCAATACCTTGTTCAATCTCGTTACCGGCAAGTCACTTTACTTGTACCGTAATGCATGATCCCGTGATCAACCACTTGGTCACCTTGAGCTCATAATGATGATGCATTACCGAGTGGGCCCAGTGATACCTCTCCGTTATATGGAGTGACAAATCCCAGTCTCAATCCGTGTCAACCCAACAGACACTTTTGGAAATGCCTGTAGTGCACCTTTATAGTCACCCAGTTACGTTGTGACGTTTGATACACCCAAAGCACTCTTACGGTATACGGGAGTTGCACGATCTCATGGTCAAAGGAAAAGATACTTGACATTGGAAAAGCTCTAGCAAACGAACTACACGATCTTTGTGCTATGCTTAGGATTGGGTCTTGTCCATCACATCATTCTCCTAATGATGTGATCCCATTATCAATGACATCCAATGTCCATAGCCAGGAAACCATGACTATCTGTTGATCAACGAGCTAGTCAACTAGAGGCTTACTAGGGACATATTATGGTCTATGAATTCACACGTGTATTACGATTTCCGGATAATACAGTTATAGCATGAATAAAGACAATTATCATGAACAAAGAAATATAATAATAATGCTTTTATTATTGCCTCTAGGGCATATTTCCAACAGTAACTACCTGGCCGCTGTGCCGGGTTGTGCGACGAGCTTCGTGTTGTTGGGTCTTCATAAGAAATTTAGGATCCAAATAAGCAAGAGGATAAGAAAATTTAACTTTCCGGTTTGCCTGGAGGATCTTTTGTGAAGGCAAAGTTTTTGAATCGGAAGAGAGAATAATTACCTCTGCGACATCCGCGTGGCTGGCTTCGGCATCATCCTGACAAATATCATCATTAATAAGACGCATGAAAAATAAACCAAGTGAGTCAAGATCTACCTCAAAGTCCGGATTATCCACATCATCATCAGGGGCCGGATTAGAAAGATGCAGTGGTTCTTTTCCTATGGGCAGTCTTCTTCACAGCTTTAGTTTTTTGCCGAGTTGCTCTTTCCGGTTTGTCTGGTTTTTCTGGTTTCTCCTGCGGCGGTTTTTTGCTCCAAAACGGATCATTGCCCTGATTACGCAGACACTGATATTAAACAATGACCAGACATATCAATAACAGATTCAACAAAGAGAAAAATCAAAGTCTTACAGCTGGCGGTTTGTTGGTGGCACAGAAGGGAAGCAGGCCGGTTCTAGCGCAGATGTGTCCCGGTTCATTCATCATCTTATTCACAGCCTCTGTGATTTCTTCATCGGAGAGCTGGATTTTTGAATGATGCAGTGGGTCATCAACACTGTCAGTATACTCGCACATCAAACCGGAGCGCTGACTAAGGGGCAGTATGCTCCATGATATCCAACAGCGAGCGAGATCAACCCCCGTTAAACCATTGGCCATAAAGGCTCTGAGCTTTGACAGCTGGGGAGCATATTTGCTTCTCTCCTGGGCAGTCAATCTTTGAGGAAAAGGGTGTGTATTGCTGAGCCGCTCCGGACGAAAGCCAGGAAAGGGATTCTCACCAGTAGGGGAGGTGTCTTTGCAGTAGAACCATGTCTGATTCCACTCCTTGGGGTGACTGTGCAGCTTGGCGTGAGGGTATGTGACCTCTTTCCTTTTCTGAATCGCCATGCCACCCAACTCCGTATTAGAGCCATCAGTAAACTCAGTATGGCGGTTTAGATGGAAAAGGTCTCTGAACAATTCCACTGTGGGCTCCTCTTGAAAGAACACCTCACAAAGCACTTGGAAGTGACACATATTTGTAACAGAGTTGGGGCCAGTGTCTTGCGGATGGAGTTGGAAATCGGCTAAAACATCCCGGTAAAATTTAGAACTGGGCAGCTTAAAGCCCGGGGCTAAGTGATCTACGAAAACGACAACCTCTCCTTCTCGAGGTGTGGGAGGGCATTCTTTTCCAGGAGCCCTCCAATGGATGGTATCTTTGCTGCCTAAAGCGCCAATCAGGACTAAATCGTCCAGTTGATCCTCTGTGACGCGAGAAGGAACCCAATTGCACTCATATACTTGCTTGGCCATGATGGAATATACAAGGTAGAAGATCCCGGTTCAAAAATGCATTTGATCAAGGTACGTTGGTATGTGCACTGTTAAACTGGAGACAGAACTATCTGAACCGGAGTTTCATGAAGCAACCAACATCTGGTAGTTCAACAAGGGGACTAATGGCATATACCGGGTTGGAAAATTTTCTATAAGGTTAAACCGCCTGATCTAAGCATTGAAAAGCTGAGATTGCGGATGGACAAGTACGCAGAAACAGGTTTCACAAGATTTGTTTACAGCATTGGATCTGAAGCAAGTTCAGAGAAGAGATAAGTACTTAGAGGTTCAAAGGAGCAGTACCGAACCAATGAGCAAAACGTTCATATAGATCCATGGTTTGAGATGCATAAGTGAAGGCGAAGGTCAAACAACTATAATTGCACAGAGTAAAGATTTGCGGATTCATCTAAAGATCTATCGTATGAGCAAGAGGCAGACGATGAACACTGAAGAACTGCGAAACCCTAGGCCAGATCTACGGGGGAAAGGATAGAAGATTTACCTGAGCTGAGGAAGGTGCGGAAGGTTTCCGCGATGTTCTGGTGCGTTCAGGTTGATGCAGCGGCCAAGGATGAGGCAGAGGTCGACGACGGTGGCGGAGCTCCGAGGCTGGCGACGCGAGGAAGATGAAGAAGGCTCGGAAGGAGAAAAGAAATGACCCTTCGGTCCTATTTATAAGGCGAAAGAACATGAGTCAGGCGCGACAATAAAGGGGCCACAAAACGGAGCTGTCGCCTCGATTTCCGCCGATTTATTAAACAAAGAAGCATAATGGATAGCTTCATTATGACAGGTGACGTCACTCTGGTTTACCGCAATCAGAGAAGATAATGATATCCGCCACGAGCCTCAACATTCATCGGACCACATACATCTATACGTATGATTTTCGACAAATCTGTTGCTCTCTCCATAGTACCGGAGAACGGTGTTTTTTTCATCTTACCCATATGGCACGGTTCGCAAGTACCAAGTGATTCATAATCAAGTGGTTCCAATAGCCCATCAGTATGGAGTTTCTTCATGCGCTTTACACCGATATGACCCAAACGGCAGTGCCACAAATAAGTTGCACTATCATTATCAACTCTGCATCTTTTGGCTTCAACATTATGAATATGTGTGTCAGTACTATCGAGATTTAATAAGAATAGACCACTCCTTAAGGGTGCATGACCATAAAAGATATTACTCATATAAATAGAACAACCATTATTCTCTAATTTAAATGAATAACCGTCTCGCATCAAACAAGATCCAGATATAATGTTCATGCTTAACACTGGCACCAAATAACAATTATTTAGGTCTAATACTAATCCCGAAGGTAGATGTAGAGGTAGCGTGCCGACTGCGATCACATCGACTTTCGAACCATTTCCCACGCGCATCGTCACCTCGTCCTTAGCCAATCTTCGCTTAATCCGTAGTCCCTGTTTTGAGTTGCAAATATTAGCAACAGAACCAGTATCAAATACCCAGGTGCTACTGCGAGCATTAGTAAGGTACACATCAATAACATGTATATCACATATACCTTTGTTCACCTTGCCATCCTTCTTATCCGCCAAATACTTGGGGCAGTTCCGCTTCCAGTGACCAGTCTGCTTGCAGTAGAAGCACTCAGTTTCAGGCTTAGGTCCAGGTTTGGGTTTCTTCTCTTGAGTAGCACCTTGCTTGCTGTTCTTTTTGAAGTTCCCCTTCTTCTTCCCTTTGCCCTTTTTCTTGAAACTAGTGGTCTTGTTGACCATCAACACTTGATGCTCCTTCTTGATTTCTACCTCCGCAGCTTTCAGCATTGCGAAGAGCTCGGGAATAGTCTTATTCATCCCTTGCATATTATAGTTCATCACGAAGCTCTTGTAGCTTGGTGGCAGTGATTGGAGAATTCTGTCAATGACGCAATCATCTGAAGATTAACTCCCAATTGAATCAAGTGATTATTATACCCAGACATTTTGAGTATATGCTCACTGACAGAACTGTTCTCCTCCATCTTGCAGCTATAGAACTTATTGGAGACTTCATATCTCTCAATCCGGGCACTTGCCTGAAATATTAACTTCAACTCCTGGAACATCTCATATGCTCCATGATGTTCAAAACGTCGTTGAAGTCCCGATTCTAAGTCGTAAAGCATGGCACACTGAACTATCGAGTAGTCATCAGCTTTGCTCTGCCAGACGTTCATAACATCTGGTGTTGCTCCAGTAGCAGGCCTGGCACCCAGCGGTGCTTCCAGGACGTAATTCTTCTGTGCAGCAATGAGGATAATCCTCAAGTTACGGACCCAGTCCGTGTAATTGCTACCATCATCTTTCAACTTTGCTTTCTCAAGGAACGCATTAAAATTCAACAGAACAACAGCACGGGCCATCTATCTACAATCAAACATAAACAAGCAAGATACTATTAGGTACTAAGTTCATGATAAATTTAGGTTCAATTAATCACATTACTAAGGAACTCCCACTTAGATAGACATCCCTCTAATCCTCTAAGTGATTACGTGATCCAAATCATCTAAACCATGTCTGATCATCACGTGAGATGGAGTAGTTTCATTGGTGAACATCGCTATGTTGATCATATCTACTATATGATTCACGCTCGACCTTTCGGTCTCTGTGTTCCGAGGCCATATCTGTATATGCTTGGCTCGTCAAGTATAACCTGAGTATTCTGCGTGTGCAACTGTTTTGCACCCGTTGTATTTGAATGTAGAGCCTATCACACCCGATCATCACGTGGTGTCTCAGCACGAAGAACTTTCGCAACGGTGCATACTCAGGGAGAACACTTCTTGATAATTAGTGAGAGATCATCTTAAAATGCTACCGTCAATCAAAGCAAGATAAGATGCATAAAAGATAAACATCACATGCAATCAATATAAGTGATATGATATGGCCATCATCATCTTGTGCTTGTGATCTCCATCTTCAAAGCACCGTCGTGATCACCATCGTCACCGGCGTGACACCTTGATCACCATCGTAGCATCGTTGTCGTCTCGCCAATCTTATGCTTCCACGACTATCGCTACCGCTTAGTGATAAAGTTAAGCATTACAACGCAATTGCATTGCATACAATAAAGCGACAACCATATGGCTCCTGCCAGTTGCCGATAACTTGGTTACAAAACATGATCATCTCATACAATAAAATTTAGCATCATGTCTTGACCATATCACAAAACAACATGCCCTACAAAAACAAGTTAGACGTCCTCTACTTTGTTGTTGCAAGTTTTACGTGGCTGCTACGGGCTTAAGAAAGAACCAATCTTACCTACGCATCAAAACCACAACGATAGTTTGTCAGGTTGGTGCTGTTCAAACTTCGCAAGGACCGGGCGTAGCCACACTCGCTTCAACTAAAGTTGGAGAAACTGTCACCCGCTAGCCACCTTTGTGCAAACCACGTCGGGAGAACAGGTCTCGCGTAAGTGTACGCGTAATGTCGGTCCGGGCCGCTTCGTCCAACAATACCACCGAACCAAAGTATGACATGCTGGTAAGCAGTATGACTTATATCGCCAACAACTCACTTGTGTTCTACTCGTGCATATAACATCAACACATAAAACCTAGGCTCGGATGCCACTATTGGGGAACGTACTAATTTCAAAAAATACCCTACGCACACGCAAGATCATGGTGATGCATAGCAACGAGAGGGGAAAGTGTGATCTACGTACCCTTGTAGACCGACAGTGGAAGCGTTAGCACAACGCGGTTGATGTAGTCGTACGTCTTCACGGCCCGACTGATCAAGCACCGGAACTACGGCACCTTCGAGTTTTAGCACACGTTCAGCTCGATGACGATCCTCGGACTCCGATCTAGCAAAGTGTCGGGGAAGAGTTCCGTCAGCACGACGGCGTGGTGACGATCTTGATGCACTACCGTCGTAGGGCTTCGCCTAAGCACCGCTACAATATTATCGAGGATTATGGTGGAAGGGGGCACCGCACACGGCTAAGAATATGATCACGTGGATCAACTTGTGTGTCTAGGGGTGCCCCCTGCCCCGTATATAAAGGAGCAAGGGGAGGAGGCCGGCCGGCCCCTATGGCGCGCCAAGGAGGAGTCCTCCTCCTAGTAGGAGAAGTGGGGAGGGAGAAGGAAAGGGGGCGCCGCCCCCCCTCTCCTAGTCCAATTCGGACCAGGGGGGAGGAGGCGCGCAGCCCACCCTGGCTGCCCCTCTCTCTCTCTCCACTAAGGCCCATATGGCCCATTACTTCTCCCGGGGGGGGGTTCCGCTAACCCTCCGGCTCTCCGGTTTTCTCCGAAATCACCCGGAACACTTCCGGTGTCCGAATATAGCTGTCCAATATATCAATCTTTATGTCTTGACCATTTCGAGACTCCTCGTTATGTCCGTGATCACATCCGGGACTCCAAACTAACTTCGGTACATCAAAACTCATAAACTCATAATATAACTATCATCGAAACCTTAAGCGTGCGGACCCTACGGGTTCGAGAACAATGTAGACATGACCGAGACACGTCTCCGGTCAATAACCAATAGTGGAACCTGGATGCTCATATTGGCACCTACATATTCTACGAAGATCTTTATCGGTCAGACTGCATAACAACATACGTTGTTCCCTTTGTCATCGGTATGTTACTTGCCCGAGATTCGATCGTCGGTATCTCAATACCTAGTTCAATCTCGTTACCGGCAAGTCTCTTTACTCGTTTCGTAATACATCATCTCGCAACTAACTCATTAGTTGTAATGCTTGCAAGGCTTATGTGATGTGCATTACCGAGAGGGACCAGAGATACCTCTCTGACAATCGGAGTGACAAATCCTAATCTTGAAATACGCCAACCCAACATTCACCTTCGGAGACACCTGTAGAGCTCCTTTATAATCACACATAGCTACTCGCTCCTCGTCATGGAGAGCACCGGGATGATGAAGATGGCCACTGGAGAAGGATTGCCCCCTCTGGCAGGGTGCCAGAACGGGTCTAGATTGGTTTTCGATGGCTACGGAGGCTTCTGGCGGCGGAACTCCCGATCTATTGTGCGTTCTGGAAGTTTTAGGTCACGTGGATATATATGGGTGCAGGGAGGATATCGGAGGAGCCATGGGGGTCCCACGAGATAGGGGTCGCGCCCTGGGGGGGCGCCCCCCACCCTCGTGAGCACCTCGTGTCTCCCCTGACGTGGGGTCCAAGTTCATCAGGTGTGTTTCCTTCCAAAAATAACTTTTCCAGTTGATTTCGTTCCGTTTCGACTCCGTCTGATATTCCTTTTCTTCGAAACACTGAAATAGGCATAAAACAACAAATCTGGGCTGGGCCTCCGGTTAATAGGTTAGTCCCGAAAGTAATATAAAAGTGGAAAATAAAGCCCAATATTGCCCAAAACAGTAGATAATATAGCATGGAGCAATCAAAAATTATAGATACGTTGGAGACGTATCAAGCATCCCCAAGCTTAATTCCTGCTCGTCCTTGAGTACGTAAATGATAAAGAAGATAATTTTTGATGTGGAATGCTACTTGGCATAATTTCAATGTGATTCTTCTTAATTGTGGTATGAATATTCAGATCCATAAGATTCAAGACAAAAGTTCATATTGACATAAAAATGATAATACTTCAAGCATACTAACTAAGCAATTATGTCTTCTCAAAATAACATGGCCAAAGAAAGTTATCCCTACAAAATCATATAGTCTGGCTATGCTCTATCTTCACCACACAAAATATTTAAATCATGCACAACCCCGATGACAAGCCAATCAATTGATTCATACTTTTAATGTTCTCAAACTTTTTCAATCTTCACGCAATACATGAGCGTGAGCCATGGACATAGCACTATAGGTGGAATAGAATGGTGGTTGTGGAGAAGATAAAAAGGGAGAAGATAGTCTCACATCAACTAGGCGTATCAACGGGCTATGGAGATGCCCATTAATAGATATCAACGTGAGTGAGTAGGGATTGCCATGCAACGAATGCACTAGAGCTATAAGTGTATGAAAGCTCGAAAAGAAACTAAGTGGGTGTGCATCCAACTTGCTTGCTCACGAAGACCTAGGGCATCTTGAGGAAGCCCATCATTGGAATATACAAGCCAAGTTCTATAATGAAAGATTCCCAAGTGACAACATAGGAGACTCTCTATCATGAAGATCATGGTGCTACTTTGAAGCACAAGTGTGGTAAAAGGATAGTAGCATTGTCCCTTCCCTCTTTTTCACTCATTTTTTTATATTTTTTTATTTGGGCCTTCTCTTTTTTTATGGCCTCTTTTATTTCTTTTTTTATTTGGGCTTCTTTGGCCTCTTTTCTTCCTTTATTTATTTCGGCTTCTTTGGCCTCTTTTATTTATTTTTCGTCCGGAGTCTCATCCCGACTTGTGGGGGAATCATGGTCTCCATCATCCTTTCCTCACTGGGACAATGCTCTAATAATGATGATCATCACACTTCTTTTCTACTTACAACTCACGAATTACAACTCGATACTTGGAGCAAGATATGACTCTATATGAATGCCTTCGGCGGTGTACCGGGATGTGAAATGACTCATGAGTGACATGTATGAAAGAATTATGAACGGTGGCTTTGCCACAAATACGATGTCAACTACATGATCATGCTAAGCAATATGACAATGATGAAGCGTGTCATAATAAACGGAAGGGTGGAAAGTTGCATGGCAATATATCTCGGAATGGCTATGGAAATGCCATAATAGGTAGGTATGGTGGGTTTATAGTACCGGCGAAAGTTGTGCGGTACTAGAGAGGCTAGCAAAGGTGGAAGGGTGAGAGTGCGTATAATCCATGGACTCAACATTAGTCATAAAGAACTCACATACTTATTGCAAAAATCTACAAGTTATCAAAGCAAAGTATTACGCGCATGCTCCTAGGGGGATAGATTGGTAGGAAAAGACCATCGCTCGTCCCCGACCGCCACTCATAAGGAAGACAATCGATAAACAAATCATGCTCCGACTTCATCACATAACGGTTCACCATACATGCATGCTACGAGAATCACAAACTTGAACACAAGTATTCCTCAAATTCATAACCACTCAACTAGCATGACTCTAATATCACCATCTCCATATCTCAAAACAATTATCAAGTATCAAACTTCTCATAGTATTCAACACACTCATAAGAGAATTTTATTATTCTTGAATACCTAGCATATTAGGATTTTAAGCAAATTACCATGCTATTTACTACTCTCAAAATAATATAAGTGAATCATGAGAGTTCATCTATTTCTTTAAAATAAAACTACCACCATGCTCTAAAAGATATAAGTGAAGCACCAGAGCAAATGACAAACTACTCCGAAAGATATAAGTGAAGATCAATGAGTAGTCGAATAAATATGCAACTATGTGAAGACTCTCTAACATTTAATAATTTCAGATCTTGGTAATTTATTCAAACAGCAAGCAAAGCAAAATAAAATGACATCTAAGAATAGCAAACATCATGTGAAGAAGCAAAAACTTAGGATCAACCGATACTAACCGATAGTTGTTGAAGAAGAAAGGTGGGATGCCAACCGGGGCATCCCCAAGCTTAGATGCTTGAGACTTCTTGAAATATTATATCGGGATGCCTTGGGCATCCCCAAGCTTGAGATTTTGTGTCTCATTAATTCCTCTCATATCACGGTCTCCCTAAATCTCAAAAGCTTCATCCACACAAAACTCAACAAGGACTCATGAGATAGGTTAGTATAAACCATTGCCAAAACCTTATCATACTCTACTGTAGCAAATCACTAAAATTATTATTCAACATTGCATACTAAATGCCTCTGCATATTTAATAGTCATATCCTCAAATAGAATCATTAAATAAGCAAACATATGCAAATAATGCAAACATAACAGCAATCTGCCTAAACAGGATAGTCTGTAAAGAATGCTGCAACATCCATACTTCCCTAGCTCCAAAAATTATGAAATAAAATTCCCACTGTATTAAATTTATCAGATCTGAATGTGCAAACGGTTTAGACATTTTATCACATTCTGACTTTTCTAGGGAATTATTGCAACAGCGGTAAACTTTATGTTTTCAAACAGCAACATGAAGACTTGTAACATAAGCATAGTAAAGGCTATCAATGCCACTTTTATTGAAATAAAATATGAAAAACATTGTTCTAAATAACAGAAAGCAAATCCTAACAAAATAAATTGACGCTCCAAGCAAAACACATATCATGTGGCGAATAAAAATATAGCTCCAAGTAAAGTTACCGATGAACGAAGACGAAAGAGGGGATGCCTTCCGGGGCATCCCCAAGCTTAGGCTCTTGGCTATCCTTGAATATTACCTTGGGGTGCCTTGGTCATCCCCAATCTTAGGCTCTTGCCACTCCTTATTCCATAGTCCATCGAATCCTTACCCAAAACATGAAAACTTCACAACACAAAACTTAAAGTAGAAAACTCGTAAGCTCCGTTAGTATAAGAAAATAAATCACCACTTCAAGGTACTGTAATGAACTCATTATTTATTTATATTGGTGTTATACCTACTGTATTCCAACTTCTCTCTGTTTTATAAACTCTTTTACTAGCCATAGATTCATTAAAATATGCAAACAACACAAGAAAAACAGAATCTGTCAAAAACAGAACAGTCTGTAGTAATATGGATCAAACGTATACTTATGGAACTCATACAATTCTAAAATAAATTTCTGGACCTGAGGAATTTATCTATTAATCATCTGAAAAAAGAATTAACTAAATATCACTCTCCAAATAAAAATGGCAGCAATTTTCGTGAGTGCTAAAATTTCTGTTTTTACAGCATGATCAACAAGACTTTCCCCAAGTCTTCCCAAAGGTTCTACTTGGCACAAACACTAATTAAAAGCATAAAACCACATCTAAACATAGGCTAGATGAATTATTTTTTACTAAACAGGAACAAAAATAAAGTTGGGTTGCCTCCCAACAAGCGCTATCGTTTAACGCCCTAGCTAGGCATGATGATGTCAATGATGCTCTCATAAAAGATAAGAATTGAAACATAAAGAGAGCATCATGAAGAATATGACTAGCACATTTAAGTCTAACATGCTTCCTATGCATAGGGATTTTGTGAGCAAACAACTTGTGGGAACAAGAATCAACTTGCATAGGAAGGTAAAACAAGCATAACTTCAAAATTTTAAGCACACAGAGAGGAAACTTGATATTATTGCAATTCCTACAAGCATATGTTCCTCCCTCATAATAATTTTCAGTAGCATCATGAATGAATTCAACAATATAACCAGCACCTAAAGAATTCTTTTCATGATCTACAAGCATAGAAATTTTATTAATCTCCACATAAGCAAAATTCTTCTCATTCGGAATAGTGGGAGCAAACTCAACAAAATAACTATCATGTGATTGAAAATTAAGATCAAGATGATAAGTTTCATTGTTATTATTATTCTTTAAAGAATACATGTCATCACAATAATCATCATAGATAGGAGGCATGCTTTCATCATAATAAATTTTCTCATCAAAACTTGGGGGACAAAAAATATCATCTTCATCAAACATAGCTTCCCCAAGCTTGTGGCTTTGCATATCATTAGCATCATGGATATTCAAGGAGTTCATACTAACAACATTGCAATCATGCTCATCATTCAAATATTTAGTGCAAAACATTTTATAGATTTCTTCTTCTAGCACTTGAGCACAATTTTCCTTTCCATCATACTCATGAAAGATATTAAAAAGGTGAAGCGTATGAGACAAACTCAATTCCATTTTTTTAGTTTTCTTTTATAAACTAAACTAGTGATAAAACAAGAAACTAAAAGACTCGATTGCAAGATCTAAAGATATACCTTCAAGCACTCACCTCCCCGGCAACGGCGCCAGAAAAGAGCTTGATGTCTACTACACAACCTTCTTCTTGTAGACGTTGTTGGGCCTCCAAGTGCAGAGGTTTGTAGGACAGTAGCAAATTTCCCTCAAGTGGATGACCTAAGGTTTATCAATCCGTAGGAGGCGTAGGATGAAGATGGTCTCTCTCAAGCAACCCTGCAACCAAATAACAAAGAGTCTCTTGTGTCCCCAACACACCCAATACAAAGGTAAATTGTATAGGTGCACTAGTTCGGCGAAGAGATGATGATACAAGTGGTATATGGATAGTAGATAATAGTTTTTGTAATCTGAAATTATAAAAACAGCAAGGTAACTGATGATAAAAGTGAGCGTAAACGGTATTGCAATGCTAGGAAACAAGGCCCTAGGGTTCATACTTTCGCTAGTGCATGTCCTCTCAACAATAATAACATAATTGGATCATATAACTATCCCTCAACATGCAACAAAGAGTCACTCCAAAGTCACTAATAGCGGAGAACGAACGAAGAGATTATGGTAGGGTACGAAACCACCTCAAAGTTATTCTTTCCAATCAATCCGTTGGGCTATTCCTATAAGTGTCACAAATAGCCCTAGAGTTCGTACTAGAATAACACCTTAAGACACAAATCAACCAAAACCCTAATGTCACCTAGATACTCCAATGTCACCTCAAGTATCCATGGGTATGATTATACGACATGCATCACACAATCTCAGATTCATCTATTCAACCAACACAAAGGACCTCAAAGAGTGCCCCAAAGTTCCTACCGGAGAATCACGACAAAAACGTGTGCCGACCCCTATGCATAGGTTCATGGGCGGAACCCGCAAGTTGATCACCAAAACATACATCAAGTGAATCATGTGGTATCCCATTGTCACCATAGATACGCACGGCAAGACATACATCAAGTGTTCTCAAATCTTTAAAGAATCAATCCAATAAGATTACTTCAAAGGGGAAACACAATTCATTACAAGAGAGAAGAGGGGGAGGAGAAACATAGGATCCAACTATAATAGCAAAGCTCGCGATACATCAAGATCGTGCCAAATCAAGAACACGAGAGAGAGAGAGAGATCAAACAGGTAGCTACTGGTACATACCCTCAGCCCCGAGGGAGAACTACTCCCTCCTCGTCATGGAGAGCACCGGGATGATGAAGATGGCCACCGAGGAAGGATTGCCCCCTCCGGAAGGGTGCCAGAACGGGTCTAGATTGGTTTTCAGTGGCTACGGAGGCTTCTGGGGGCGGAACACCCGATCTATTGTGCGTTATGGAAGTTTTAGGTCACGTGGATACATATGGGTGCAGGGAGGACGTCGGAGGAGCCACGGGGGTCCCACGAGACAGGGGGGCGCGCCCTTGGGGGGCGCCCCCCACCCTCGTGAGCACCTCGTGTCTCCCCTGACGTGGGGTCCAAGTTCATCAGGTGTGTTTCCTTCCAAAAATAACTTCTCCTGTTGATTTCATTCCGTTTCGACTCCGTCTGATATTCCTTTTCTTCAAAACACTGAAATAGGCATAAAACAACAAATCTGGGCTGGGCCTCCGGTTAATAGGTTAGTCCCAAAAGTAATATAAAAGTGGAAAATAAAGCCCAATATTGCCCAAAACAGTAGATAATATAGCATGGAGCAATCAAAAATTATAGATACGTTGGAGACGTAACAATGATCGGGTTATGATGTCCTCCACACACCTCTTTCTTGGCTACAGAGTTGCGTGAAACTAGCTACCAACCAATGAACATTGTGCCCAAGAAATGGAGCCATGCTTATGAATAGCATTGGTCAATTATATATTTTTCTTTATTTGTACACCTTCTCACAACTTTGTCTTCAGTTTGTCATGTGAATATTGACGCTGATCTGCGAACCATTGAGATGCATTAGCAGCCATGGTAGTTTCATTTGTATTTGATGGAATGTTGTAACGAGACAATCTTGAGGCAAGAGGACACATGAATCCTAAGTTGAAACCCTTTTTTCTGCGGGAACCAAAGTTGAAACCTTCATAGAATTACAGTACAATTTCATTATGCTGGAAAATTATGCGTGCATATAAACAAATCCTGAAAGATTGATAACAATGCCAGAAACAATTCAACTTCATTTCACCGACATGTGGGACATTCTTCATATGGCTCCACTGCCATGCAGCAATATTGAGTGCACAACTGTAGGGGAGATTCACCCCAGTTGCTGCGCCACAGCAATAATGACTAGTGAGCAGTCAAATCACAAAGCCCCACCTTTGCCAGAGTAAGTTGCTTGGATGAAGCAACCATCATTTCTCTCTTCGTTGAATCGATGGCACTCCAATACTATTCCCAGAGTAATAAGTTGCTCGGGCAAAGCAACCATCACTTCACCTCCTTTTTTATTCTAGAAACTACCAAACACGAATATTGGATGGTAGCAGCACAACATCAAGTGTACTAGCACTACTCAATTCAAAAATTGAAACCAACCAATGAACTACTAGATGGTGAGCATTTGCTAGTATCGTGTACTCCTTCTGTCCATGTATATAGGGCTTAATGCATTTTCTGAGACTAACTTCGTCCCTGTTTGGATCCATGGGTTCGAGTTAGTTTGAGCTAGTTGGGGCTCAAATATAGCCCTAAAGTATCCAAACATGAGGGTTAGATTGGAGCAAGTTGCACCTAACCCACCAAGAAAACTATCCCACCCAAGAGGTGCTAATTGGAGCTAGTTCTCATGGGGCCCACTGAAAAATCGCTTTTCTCTCTCTATCCCGCCAGCCAAGTGGCGCTAATTGGAGCTAGTTCTCGTGGGGCCCACTGAAAAATCACTTTTCTCTCTCCATCAAGTGCATTTGATGTCAATCTAACCATGTCATCCAAACACCTCTTTGGCTAGAGTTAGTTCAGGGTTAGTCATGAGTTAGTCTAACCTGTAGCTAAGTTAGAGTATCCAAACAGGAGCAGTATAGGACATGCAAGTTGCTCAAAGCATACCGTCAATTTTGTACATGAAAGGATCTTCAAATGATATAATTTTCAAATTATATAAAATCTTATCAATAGTAAAAGGCAACCTCGAAGAATACATTAGGCCCTATATATACGTATGGATGAAGGGAGTAGTACTAATCACAATGCATGCATGCGTGTGGAGTACTACACTACTAAACAAGAATGTTTTACATGCATTGGTTAATTATATCTTAGTTATGGCACTTATAACAATTTAATGCACAAAACAAGAATGGTTGACGGGATTTTCATCATTCGATCAAAGTGCAAAACCAAGTGTTAATACTACACCAAACAAGTTCAAAATGAGAAACTGGACCCAGCCACGGCACGGCACGCCTGTCTTGTTTGGTCCATCGGTCAAAGCGCTTCCTCTTCTTGGCATAACAATAGAGTATAGTACAAAAAATTAGAATGCTCGCGGCATGTCGCTAACATGTGGGAGCGAGTGATGAGTTAACCGACCTTAATAGACGGAAAAATCGCCACCCCGCCGCACTTTGAGAGAGATGAGGAGTGAGAAGCGATACAGGCTGGTGGATTACTAGAGCTAGGTGTCGCACGGAGGCCAAGAAATATGGTGATAGCGTGGGTGGGCCATATACATATGATGTAACTGCATTGGGTTGCCGTGTTTCGGACTCTTCTGGTCTACTGTGGAGAAGATTGGGTAGATTTTATATCACTAAATATAAAATATCAAGAGTCTAGATGCTCCACCGCGAGGTTTCTTGCTCCTTCTCGGTCGTCAGAAAGCGTTCTTCTATGTTTTGCCGACACGTGGGACATCCAGCATCCAGGTCCACGTGTCATGCAAGAAAATGGAGTTAAGTATAGTAGGAGAGACTCACAAATGGTTAGGAACATAGGTGGAGTACGTGCACGAATCACCCAGAAAAAAGGAATACAAGCACAAAGAGAAGAGGTGCAGGCACCAACGCAGGTACTCTTTGCCTCTTTCCGTAATACTCACGTGCGGGTACACGGTGAGCTCATTTTTGTACGAAGAGGCAGCTCACGTGATAATTTGGCGAGTGTAGTAGTTGTTCAGTGGAACCATGCATGATGAATCAAAGTTCGATCATGACGCGGTGGTGCGTTTTCTATAAATTAAGTTATTCTATTCGATGGCACGTACGCAACATTATTTTCTCAATGGAACGTGAATTGCGCATGCACTGAATGACGGAGCACGGGATGGTAGCCATGGACATGGTTGGCCCTTTTTGGAGACTAATATACTACTTTTGATGTGTCCCGTCAACTCGCAAACAAGGAGAAGCTTTTCCTACTACTAGTACGACCTCTCACTCGCTCACGCGGGCGCTAGTGTGCTTAATACAGGTGGTGGCTCACAGGACGAGGAGAAGCTTTTGCTTTACGATAGTGCGCTTAATGCAGGCGGTGGACGTGTAGTAGTTCATTCGGTGTCAGATTGCCAGAAGTATATATATTGTAGTACCATCATCATTGTTCGAGTTCCGAAAGAGGAGAAGGGCCAAGCGCACAGTCACCGACTCACAATTTAACCGGTCGTGTTTGCATGATTTTTTACATACAATCTGAGTGGATTGCTCCAGTGGTCATCACACATGAGCCAATCGATTCGCACCCTTCCGTGCTCCATTTTGTCTTGCGTTCCTTCCTCCATCCAGCACACTGACAAGTGGGCCCCATGCTTATGTATGCTAATGTGGTAGTCAATTATTTTGTCAAAGTCAGCTATCACACCATTTTGATGCCACATCAATGTACCCACTAGAAACAAGTTAGACTTGTTTGATTCAACCACCTCCCTAGGTGTTTGGAGAGCAATTGGCCTGCATGAGGCGGTTCTATAGGGTGGGCAGGCGGCAAAAACCAGGGGAAAATGCGCGGACCAGCTAGACGAGGAGGGAAGCTTCTACATTCGCGGGGGACATGGCATTGGCCATTGGGCGACAATAGGCGGTCATCCGGGTAAGCCATAAAGGATGCGAAGAGGCTTCCTATATCGGCAAGGACCAGCTTCCCTACCGATTGCTCATCCAATAGAACTCCCAAGTTAACTGTGATGAGGCTGGAGTAGTCATCAGATGTTAAAACTAATGGCATGAGTCACTATAAATGTTTAATTGGCTTTAAACGTATATAGTGCTCCGTCCTATTAGTTCAACCTCGAGGTCTTTGTTTTGTAATTTTTGACATTTTTTGTTTTTTGAACACATGTTAATTAGCTTGAAAGAAAGTCTACCTTGTTACTTCACGACATCTTTCCAAAAAAGTGATATGACTTGATACGTCTCCATCGTATCTACTTTTCCAAACTCTTTTGCCTTTGTTTCAGACTCTAATTTACATGAGTTGAATGGAACTAACCCGGACTGACATTGTTTTCAGCAGAATTACCTTGGTGTTATTTTTGTGCATAAACAAAAGTTCTCGGACTGACTTGTAAATTTACAGAGAATATTTTTGGAATTAATAAAAAATATTGGCGAAAGAATCAACCAGAGGGGACCCACCAGCTGTCCACAAGGGTGGGGGGCACGCCCCCTGCCTTGTGGGTCCCCCAGACCTCCACCGACCTCAACTCCAACTCTATATATTCATGTTCAAGGAGAAATAAATTAGAGAGAAGGATTCATCGCGTTTGATGATATGGAGCCACCGTCACCCCCTGTTCTTCATCAGGAGGGCAGATCTGGAGTCCGTTCGGGGCTCCGGAGAGGTGAAATCGTCGCCATTATCATCACCAACCTTCCTCCATCACCAATTTCATGATGCTCACTATCGTGCGTGAGTAATTCCACCGTAGGCTTGCTGGACGGTGATGGGTTGGATGAGATTTATCATGTAATTGAGTTAGTTTTGTTAGGGTTTGATCCCTAGTGTCCACTATGGTCTGAGATTGATGTTGCTATGACTTTGCTATGCTTCATGCTTGTCACTAGGGCCAGAGTGCCATGATTTCAGATCCGAACATATTATGTTTTCATGAATATATTTGTGTTCTTGATCCTATATTGCAAGTTGTAGACACCTATTACGAGTTATGATCCGCATACCCCAAGGTGAAAATAATTGGGATTCTGTCCGGTGATTACCGTAGTTTAAGGAGTTCATGTATTCACTAAGTGCTAATGCTTTGGTCCAGTTCTCTACTAAAAACGAGGCCTTAATATCCCTTAGTTTCCATTAGGACCCCGCTGCCACGGGAGGGTAGGACAAAAGATGTCATGCAAGTTCTTTTCCATAAGCACGTATGACTATATTTGAAATACATGCCTACATTATATTAATGAATTGGAGCCAGTTCTGTGTTACCCTAGGTTATAACTGTTGCATGACGAATGTCATCCGACATAATTATCATCACTGATCCATTGCCTATGAGCTCTTCACATATTGATCTTTGCTAAGTTACTTTTCGTTGCCACTGTTACAATTGCTACAAAATTGCCATTGTTACTTTTGCCACTATTATCATTACTTCCATACTACTTTGCTACTAAATACTTTTCTGCAGATATTAAGTCTTTCAGGTGTGGTTGAATTGACAACTTAGCTGCTAATACTTGAGAATATTCTTTGGCTCCCCTTGTGTCGAATCAATAAATTTGGGTTGAATACTCTACCCTCGAAAATGGTCACGATCCCATATAATTGTGGGTTATCAAGACCTTTTTCTGGCGTCATTGCCGGAGAGCATAGCTCTATTCTCTGAGTCACTTGGGATTTATATCTGTTGATCATTATGAAGAATTTGAAAGGTACCAAAACCAAGATCTATCCCTCTACCATGAGGGAAGGTAAGGAACTGCCATCTAGCTCTGCACTTGATTCACCTTCTGTTTTGAGTAAGCTTACGACACCTACACCTTCTATTGATTCTGATATGTCACATGTTATTTATGATGCCACTTCTGCTATGCATGATGCTTATGATGATACTACTTCTTTGCTTGATAATACTATGCCACTAGGTGAATTTCTTGATGAACAACTTGCTAGGGTTAGAGAGAATTAAATTACTAAAACTGATGATATTATTGAAACTGAAGATTATGATTCTCCCCCTAGATATGAATTGCCTAAGGTACCTAAGGGTTATATTATGGATGAAGAAACTGCTAGAGAATTTTTTGCTTGCAATGATAGAGATGATCTTAAGAAACTGTTAGCTAAGCTGAAAGAAAAATCTCTGAATGCTAGAATGCAATATGATCCTAAGTTTTCTACTTCACCTATCTTTGTTACTGATAAGGATTATGAACTCTCTGTCGATCCTGAGTTAATTACTTTGGTTAAATTTAATCCTTTGCATGGTTATGAATCTGAAACTTGTGGCACATCTTACTAAATTGAATGATATAGCCACCCTATTTGCTCATGAGGAAATTTTTTGCTATAACTATATTCTTAAGTTGTTTCCTTTCTCACTAAAGGGTGATGCTAATATATGGTTTAATTCTCTTGCTCCTGGTTGTGTGCGTAGTCCCTAGGATATGATTTATTACTTCTCTAGAAAATATTTTCTTGCTCATAAGAAACAAGCTGCTTTACAGAAAATATTTAACTTTGTGCAAATTGAAGAAGAGAGTCTCCCACAAGCTTGGGGGAGGCTTATCCAATTACTTAATACTTTGCCTGATCATCCTCTTAAGAAAAATGAAATACTTGATATCTTTTATAATGGACTAATCGATGCTTCTAGGGACCACCTAGATAGTTGTGTTGGTTGTGTTTTCAGGGAACGAACTGTTGAGCAAGCTGAAAAACTACTGAATAATATGTTGAGCAATGATAATGATTGGACCTTTGCCGAACCACCTCCTAAGCCAACTCTGAAGAAAAGAGGTATTCTATTTCTCAATCCTGAAGATATGCAAGATGCAAAGAAATCTGTGAAAGAAAAAGTTACTAAAGGTGCAGATGTTAAGAATTTACCGCCTATTGAAGAAATACACGGTCTTAATACTCCAACACAGGTAGTAGAGGTAAATTCTCTCTATAGATTTCATGAAGGTGATATTCCTCATAATAAGTCTGCTAGTCAATGTTTGCATGAGTTTGATAATTTTATTGTTAAACAAGAAAATTTCGATGCTTATGTTAGTAGACAATCGAAACGTAATGCTTACATGCTTGATCGCTTGGGTGATTATATGAGTAGAACTGTTAGTGATCTTAAGATTATTAGTAAGCATGCTTACATGGTTAAAACTCAAGTAGAACAAGTACTTAAGACACATGATGATTTGCTCAGTGAGTTGAATAGTAAGAACAATGATAATGTTGTTAGGGTTATGACTAGAGGTGGTAAAATTACTCAGGAACCTTTGTATCTTGAAGGTCATCCTAAGAGAATTGAGCAAGATTCTCAGAGAGTTAATACTGATGCACCTAGTCCTTCCAATAAAAAGAAAAGGAAAACTGATAGGAGTTTGCATGTTTCTAGTCAACCTGTTATAGATACCCATGAGAATTCTACTGATATTTCTATTTCTGATGCTGAGACACAATCTGATTAATGAGCATGAATCCAGTGATGATGTTAATGATGATGTTCATACTGATGCTCAACCTAGTAATGATAATGATGTGGAGATTGAACCTGCTGTTGATCTTGATAACCCACAATCTAAAAACAAACATTATGATAATAGAGATTTCGTTGCTAGGAAGCATGGTAAAGAAAGAGAACCATGGGTTTAGATACCCATGCCCTTTCCTCCTAAACCATCCAAGAAAAAGGATGATGAGCATGTTGAGCACTTGGTTGAAATTCTTAGGCCAGTCTTTTTGCATATGCGTTTGACTGATATTCTGAAAATGTCTCCTTATGCTAAGTATATGAAAGATATTGTTGCAAATAAAAGAAATATATCAGAAGCTGAAATTTCTACCATGCTTGCTAATTACACTTTTAAGGGTGGAATACCAAAGAAATCTGTAGATCCAGGAATACCAACTATACCATGCTCCATTAAAAGAAACTATGTTTAAACTGCTTATGTGATCTTGGAGCTGGTCTTAGTGTTATGCCTTTCTCTTTGTATCATAGACTTAATTTGAATAAGTTGACACCTATTGAAATCTCTTTGCAAATGGCTGATAAATCAACTACTATGCCCATCGGTATTTGCGAGGATGTGGCTGTTGTGGTTGCAAACATTACTATCTTAACGGACTTTGTTATTCTTGATATTCTCGAGGATGACAGTATGTCGATCATCCTTGGTAGACCCTTTTTCAATACTGCAGGGGCTGTCATTGATTGCAACAAGGGCAATGTCACTTTTCATGTTAATGGTAACGAGCCTGCGGTACACTTTCTGAAGAAACAACGTCAAGTGACTAGCATCAATTCTATTGGAAAAATATCAACTATTGCTATTGGAGGTTTTGAATTCCCTCTTCCCACTGTCAAAAACAAATACAATATTCTTATTATTGAGGACATCCATATCCCCGTTGAGGTAACCTAGTGTTATTCGAAAATTCTCCAGTTTCATGTCATTCGAAAGAAGTTTGTTAATAAGACTTGATCAACCTTGTTAATGGATTCCTTTTGATGGGCATGAGATGGATGAATTTAGAAAGCACAACTTTCTATACCCACTTTTTAGTTTATGTTATTTAGAATGAATAAAGAAAAAAATACTATTATCCGTATGTTTTCTGAATTGTCCGTGAAATAAAGAATGTCCTGAAAATAAAAGTTCTCCAAATGCCCTGAAAATTTAGTATGATTTTTTATAGAATATTTTAGAATTTCTGGCACTCAGAATGCACCAGGGGGATGCACTAGTGGACCACAAGGGTGGAGGGTGCGCCCCTTGCCTTGTGGGTCCCACATGGGTCCCACTCACTTATTCCAGCACCCATCCACTTCGTCTTCCTCTAGAAAAAATCATCCTGTTGCTCAAGCCCGTGTTCTTGCTCATCTTGCTGCCATTTTCGATCTCCTTGTGCAAAGCTCCATTTGCAAAACTATTTTGGGGGATTGTTCTTCGGTATGTGACTCCTCCAATGGTCCAATTTGTTTTTGTTCTAGTGATTTATTTGTTGCAAATTTTTGCTGCTATGGTAACCTTGTTCTTGAGCTTGCATGTCAAATTTATATGGTCCAAAGTAGTTTTGATGCATGATATAGCCTCTAGACACTTGTAGGAGTAGTTGCTATCCATCTTGTTGAATTTAGTTCACTTTTATTTATGAGTCACTAAAAATTTCAGAAAATTTCAGAGAAAAGAAATGATGAAAAGATGGTTGAGAGGCTATTCAAGCCGGGGTTCAAAGGAAAATGAAAATGAAGAGAAGAAGAAGCCCAAGTACAACCTTCCTCTCACCGCAGAGGTTCAACCGTGTGAATGGCCAGGTGATGCATTCTTGAGGGCGGCCGAAATTTATGAGGATTTCTATTATTTGGTGGAGAATGCAGGCATCACCGACTTCCTCCATGATAAGTGTGACCAATAACTCCTACTCACTAATACTTTCATGCAAAATTTTCATTTTCATGCTAGGAAATCACCACCCACGATAGAGTTTCAGTTATATGATGAGCATAAGGAGATGCCGCTTTATGATTTTTGCGAGGTTTGCAAATTACCTTATGATGGTAGCGTCAGTGATCCATGTCCTAGAGATGTGGAAGATTTTATTGATGAACTTGCGGTAGGGGAAGAGAGAGGAGTGTCGGAAGTGAGAGTGGCTAGTTTACATTTTGTTGTTTACGCTATTACTCATTATTTACAGGGATATGTTTAATTGGTTGTGGGGAGAGTGGAGGCCTTAGTGCCCCTGACCTCGCCATTTTGCGCCATGCTTTACTTCGTGATAGAACTTTTAGTTTAGGCACCATTGTTGCTCGACGGTTGATTTAAACCATTCGAGGGGTGCTATCTTTGGAGGTATCTATGCCTCCCGCCTTGCTAGACGTTTTGAGATACCCATTAGGCTACATTAGAGGGAGGAAATACTGCTACCCACGAGATATTTAGTCTATAATAGTATGGTAGAACATGATTTTATTGCTAAAGATGATGACAAGAGGCTCCTCTATAACCTTGTGTTCAGTTAGGGCACTTGTCAGATTATTACCTTACTTGCAGCTTCTTTGTTCGATATTCATTCAGGCATGTACCTCATTTTGCCCCAGGACATTTATGCATACTGGGAGCAGATGCAATCCCTAGTTCCTGAGCCAGAACCATCACCTGATCCATATGAGGAGTCTATTTATCAATGGGAGGCACAGGAGCTCGCTAACCAGTGGAACCCTCAGGATCCTCCTCAGTACCCAACAGAGGGTACTTTGATCCGTGGGCCTAGACAAACTTAGGCCAAAAGCCTAAGCTTGGGGGAGTACGTATTTCTCACCGACATTACATTCATGTTCACACACCCATTCAAGTTTTCGGTGTTCACACTTTTTCATTGTATTATCCATGTTAGTTTATTTCTTTTTCTCGCTTTGTTCTTGTGTGTTTGAAAAACTTTGAGAAAGTCCAAAAAAATAAATTAGTTGTAGCTTCTTTTTAGTTTCCTTTCCATGTTAATTTAGTAGTAGTATAAAAAGAAAACCCAAAAAGATTTCCCGTTCTTCTTTTGATTGTTGGGAGCTTTCCCGTGTAAATAGTTTTTCTCGTTCTTGTTTGACCTTCTTCAGAAAAACAAAAACTCAAAAATATTTTACTGTGTTTCTTTGAAATTCTTTTCTTTGGGTCGAGAGGAGAAGACCACGATAAAAATGTTGACTGGATCTCATTTGCATTATTGTTGGTCTAACAGAGAGCCCATATTACCTTGTCTTCTCCCTTGAATAAACATTTGCAGATTCCAGCTTAGTCCAATGCACGTGCACACTTATTATTATTCACACCGTTCCGTCGTGCAAGTGAAAGGAAATAATGGAGATATATGATGAAATGATTGAGATGAGGAAAAGCTGGTACGAACTCGACCTATTTTTTTTTGTAAATATGATTAGCTCATCGTTCTTTATTCAGCCCATTATAAATGAAACATGTTTGCAATGACAATTAGAGATTATAGTTACTCATGCCATGCTTAATTAGCTAGGAGTTTATAATGGTTTACCTTGCGTGCCAACATGCTTTTAAAATGGTTGTGATGTGGTATGATAGGATGGTATCCTCCTTTCAATGATTTAAGTGGCTTGACTTGGCACATGTTCACACATGTAGTTGAAACAAAATCAACATATCCTTCACGATATTTATGTTCATGGTTATTTATATCCTACTCATGCTTGCACTAAATGTTAGTTAATCTCAATGCATGTTTATGACTGTTGCTGCTCTCTAGTTGATCGCTCCTCAATCTTTTGCTAGCCTTCAGTTGTACTGAGCGAGAATACTGCTTGTGCATCCACTTCCATAAACCGACAGTTGTTCCATATGCGTCCACCATACCTACCTATATGCGGTATTTACCTGCCATTCCAAGTAAATTTGTGATGACCCACAAGTATAGGGGATCTATCGTAGTCCTTTCGATAAGTAAGAGCGTCGAACCTAACGAGGAGCAGGAAATGACAAGCGGTTTTTAGGAAGGTATTCTCTGCAAGCACTGAAATTATCAGTAACAGATAGTTGTGATAAGATAAATTGTAACGGGTAACAAGTAATAAAAGTAAACAAGGTGCAGCAAGGTGGCCCAATCCTTTTTGTAGCAAAGGACAAGCCTGGACAAACTCTTATGTAAAGCAAAGCACTCCCGAGGACACATGTGAATTGTTGTCAAGCTAGTTTTTATCATGCTCATATGATCCGCGTTCATTACTTTGATAATTTGATATGTGGGTGGACCGGTTCTTGGGTGCTGCCCTTCCTTGGACAAGCCTCCCACTTATGATTAACCCCTCTCGCAAGCATCCACAACTATGAAATAAGTATTCAGGTAAACCTAACCATAGCATGAAACATATGGATGCAAGTCAGCCCCTTATGAAGCAACGCATAAACTAGGGTTTAAGCTTGTGTCACTCTAGCAACCCATCATCTACTTATTACTTCACAATGTCTTCCCCTTGGCCCAAACAATGGTTTAGTGTCATGTAGTCGATGTTCACATAACACCACTAGAGGAGAGACAACATACATCTCATCAAAATATCGAACGAATACAAAATTCACATGATTACTCATAACAAGACTTCACCCATGTCCTCAGGAACAAACGTAACTACTCACAAAGTATATTCATAATCATAATCAGAGGAGTATTAATTATCATTAAGGATCTGAACATATAATCTTCCACCGGATAAACCAACTAGCATCAACTGCAAGGAGTAATCAACACTACTAGCAACCCACATGTACCAATTTGAGATTTTGGGACAAAGATCGGACACAAGAGATGAACTATGGTTTGAGAGGAGATGCTACTGGTGAAGATGTTGATGGAGATTGCCCCCTCTCGATGAGAGGATCGATGGTGATGACGATGGCGACAATTTCCCCCTCCCGGAGGAATGTTTGCCTAGCAGAACAGCTCCGCCAGAGCCCTAGATTGGTTCTGCCCAGGTTCCGCCTTGAGACGGCGGCGCTTCGTCCCGAAAAATTCTTCTTGATTTTTTCTAGGGTAAAAGACACCATATGGCCAAAGATGGGCACCGGAGGCCTGGCAGGGGGGCACAAGGTCGGGGGGCGCGCCCAGGGGGTGGGGCGCGCCCTCCATCCTTGTGGCTGGCTGGTGGCCCCCTCTAGTACTTTCTTCGCCCAGTATTTTTTATTTATTCCAAAAACGTGCTCCCTGAAGTTTCAGGACTTTTGGAGTTGTGCAGAATAGGTCTCTAATATTTGCTCCTTTTCCAGCCTAGAACTCCAGCTGCCGGCATTCTCCCTCTTCAGGTAAACCTTGTAAAATGAGAGAGTGGGCATAAGTATTGTGATATAATGTGTAATAACAGCCCATAATGCATTAAATATCAATATAAAAGCATGATGCAAAATGGACGTATCAGTTTGCATGTGCCAAACTCTAAACCTTCAAATAATAATCTGCATTGTATGCCCTAATCGCTCATGTAGTGACTGGGGTTGTTTGTCTCTTCCATGCTAGGTGGGTTATTCTCACGATGAGTGTTTATTCACTTGTCATTCACGAGAAAGTGGCTAGTAATCGGGATGCCCAGTTCCATGCTCGAAATCAAATCAAAACATAACTTCAAACAATACTCCCCCAGGACTGTTGTTGGTATGGACGGTACCCGTTGTTTTGGACCAGTCGTGGAGTGTGCTTGTTGGTGGAGGGGGAGTAAAAACTTTACCATTCTGTTTGGGAATCGCCTATAATGTATCTAGCATGGAAGATACCGAGATCTCTTGGTTGTTATGTTGACAATGGAAGCATACCGCTCAAAATTATATTCATCTCTATTTTAAAATCTCGAGCTCTGGCACCTCTGCAAATCCCTGCTTCCCTCTACGAAGGGCCTATCTATTTACTTTTATTTTTGAGTCATTATCCTCTTATAAAAAGCACCGGTTAGAGAGCGCCACTGTCATTGGTATGCGTTGTTATTAATTGACATTGAGTATGACTGTGACAGGATCTATTTTACCATGAATTACAATGTCTACTCAGTCCTTGATCTTCAGGGGTGCTCTGCATTTATGCTTTGCAGTCTCAGAAAGGGCTAGCAAGATACCATTTTGTTACATCATATCATGATTTCTTTGAAAAAGTGTTGTCATCCGAGATTTATTATTATTGCTCGCTAGTTGATTATGCCATTGATATGAGTAAATGTGAGACCTAAATGATATTGTGAATATGGTTGGTTTATAATGTTTGCTGAAAACCTGAATGTTGGCTATACATATTTGCAACAACAAGATCAAATAGAGTTTGTAAAAGTTTTTCTTTATCACTTTCAGTTTGTCAACTAAATTGCTTGAGGACAAGCAATGGGTTAAGCTTGGGGGAGTTGATACGTCTCCATCGTATCTACTTTTCCAAACTCTTTTGCCCTTGTTTTGAGACACTAATTTGCATGATTTGAATGGAACTAAGTCGGACTAACGTTGTTTTCAACAGAATTGCCTTGGTGTTATTTTTGTGCAGAAATAAAAGTTCTCAGAATGACCTAAAAATTTATGGAGAATAGTTTTGGAATTAATAAAAGATATTGGCGAAAGAATCAACCAGAGGGGACCCACCAGTTGTCCACAAGGGTGGGGGCACACCCCCTGCCTTGTGGGTCCCCTGGACCTCCACTGACCTCAACTCCAACACCATATATTCACGTTCGGGGAGAAAGAAATCAAAGAGAAGGATTCATCGTGTTTTATGATATGCAGCCGTCGTCACCCCCTGTTCTTCATCGGGAGGGCAGATCTGGAGTCCGTTCGGGACTCCGGAGAGCGGAAATCATCGCCATCATCATCACCAACCTTCCTCCATCACCAATTTCATGATGCCCACCGTTGTGCGTGAGTAATTCCACCGTAAGCTTGCTGGACGGTGATGGGTTGGACGAGATTTATCATGTAATCGTGTTAGTTTTGATAGGGTGTGATCCCTAGTATCCATTATGTTCTGAGATTGATGTTGTTATGACTTTGTTATGCTCAATGCTTGTCACTAGGGCTCGAGTTCCATGATTTCAGATATGAACCTATTATGTTTCATGAATATATTTGTGTTCTTAATCCTATCTTGCAAGTTGTAGACACCTATTACGAGTTATGATCCGCATACCCCAAGCTGACAATAATTGGGATTCTTTCCGGTGACTACCGTAGTTTGAGGAGTTCATGTATTCACTAAGTGCTAATGCTTTGGTCCGATTCTCTATTAAAAGGAGGCCTTAATATCCCTTAGTTTCCATTAGGACCCCACTGCCACGCAAGTTATTTCCATTAGCACGTATGACTATGTTCGGAATACATGTCTACATTATATTGATGAATTGGAGCTAGTTCTGTGTCACCCTAGGTTATAACTATTGCATGATGAATGTCATCCAACATACTTATCCATCACTGATCCATTGCCTATGAGCTTTTAACATATTTATCTTTGCTAAGTTACTTTTCCATTGCCACTGTTACAATTGCTACAAAACTGCTACTATTACTTTTGCCATCGTTACCATTACTTCCATACTACTTTTCTACTAAATAATTTGCTATAGATATTAAGTTTTTCAGGTGTAGCTGAATTGACAACTCAGCTGCTAATACTTGAGAATATTCTTTGGCTCCCCTTGTGTCGAATCAATAAATTTGGGTTGAATACTCTACCCTCGAAAACTATTGCGATCCCCTATACTTGTGGGTTATCATGACCCTGTCAACCTATAAGGCATGTCTGCCAAATTAACCTTGAGGTACTTGTTCTCAAATTAACCTCTGGGCCTTGCAGGAGTGCTGTAATGTGTCAGTGTCAACTGCAAGATGAGCCATCAAGCTAGCAGTGGAGTTGCCAACATGGTCAAAGTGCACGCAAATCTCTATCTCTACTCTTATAAAAAACCAAGTTGGTGATGATGGTGTGCCTGCCATCCTGCAATATAGACCGTCCGATCTATATCTGATGGATAGAAAGCAAACTATGGCAATTTTGCAAAAAGATACCCGCACCCCTCTCCACATTTGCAGATAAGGCCTTCCCTCGTTGATCTTCGTCTGCCACGAGAAAAACAGCTCATATAAATGCATCTTGATGTTCCATACAATGCATGGGCCTTGTAACACCCACGATGCAACTATATCTCCCACGTGTCGAGGCACGACTTAGAGGCATAACTGCATGGTGGTTTGGTCGCAAGTGGGGTAATCTTCACACAATCCCAAGTACTGAATAAGAATGGGATAAAGAGTTGGCTTACAATCGCCACTTCACACAAATAACAAGTTAAATATACATCATCCAGAGTACAATCAAAGGTCTGACTAAGGAACCAAAATAAAAGAAGACAACCCCAATTGCTAGATCCCTGATCGTCCCAACTGGGCTCCACTACTGATCAACCGGAAAAGACACATAACAACGTCCAAGATCTTCATCGAGCTCCCACTTGAGCTTGGTTGCGACACCTGCACTGGTATCATCAGCACCTGCAACTGTTTGGAAGTATCTGTGAGTCACGAGGACTCAGCAATCTCACACTCGCGAGATCAAGACTATTTAAGCTTCTGGGTAGGGTAAGGTAATGAGGTGGAGCTGCAGCAAGCACTAAGCAAGTATGGTGGCTAACATACGCAAATAAGAGCGTGAAGAGAAGCAACGCAACGGTCGTGAAGTTAGAAGTGATCCTAAAACTACTAACGTTCAAGCATAACACAAGACCGCGTTCACTTCCCGGACTCCGCCAAAAAGAGACCATCACGGCTACACACGCGGTTGATGCATTTTAATTAAGTCAAGCGTCAAGTTCTCTACAATCGGATATTAAGAAATTCCCATCTACCACATAACCGCGGGCACGGCTCTCGAAAGTTTATACCCTGCAGGGGTGTACCAACTTAGCCCATCACAAGCTCTCACGGTCAATGAAGGATATTCCTTCTCCTGGAAGGACCCGATCAGTCTCGGAATCCCGGTTACAAGACATTTCGACAATGGTAAAACAAGACCAGCAAAGCCGCCCGAATGTGCCGACAAATCCTGATAGGAGCTGCACATATCTCGTTCTCAGGGCACACCGGATTGTGCAAACTTCCGGTAGGCCAGCCCAGAGTTGCCCCTTGTGGCCACCGGCGGTTGACAGGTTGAACCGACACTCAGAGGAGCACTGGTCCGTGGGTTTAAAATAAAGATGAGCCTTGAGTCTGCAGAACCCAAGGGAAAAAGGCTTAGGTGGCAAAAGTTAAAACCAAGGTTGGGCCTTGATGGAGGAGTTTTATTTAAGGCGAACTGTCAAGGGGTTCCCATAACACCCAACCGCTTAAGGAACACAAAATCAAGGAACATAACACCGGTACGATGGAAACTAGGGGGGCAAGAGTGGAACAAAACACCAGGCAAAAGGTCGAGCCTTCCACCCTTTACCAAGTATATATATGCATTATTTAAAGAAGAGATATTGTGATATACCAACATATCCATGTTCCAACATGGAACAAACTTCAACCACACCTGCAACTAGCAACGCTATAAGAGGGGCTGAGCAAAAGCGGTAACATAGTGCTACCTCTTGAGAACAGCGTTGGTTTTCCCTTGAAGAGGAAAGGGTGATGCAGTAAAGTAGCGCAAGTATTTCCCTCAGTTTTTGAGAACCAAGGTATCAATCTAGTAGGAGATCACGCTCGAGTCCCACGCACCTACACAAACAAATAAGAACCTCGCAACCAACACGATAAAGGGGTTGTCAATCCCTTCATGGTCACTTACGAGAGTGAGATCTGATAGATATGATAAGATAATATTTTTGGTACTTTTATGATAAAGAGAAATAATGATGCAAATTAGAATAAACGGCAATAGAAATAACTAAGTATTGGAAGATTAATATGATGGAAGATAGACCCGGGGGCCATAGGTTTCACTAGTGGCTTCTCTCAAGAACATAAGTATTACGATGGGTAAATGAATTTCCGTCGAGCAATTGACACAATTGAGCATAGTTATGAGAATATCTAGGTATGATCATGTATATAGGCATCACTTCCGTGACAAGTAGCCGAAACGATTCTGCATCTACTACTATTACTCCACACATCGACCGCTATCCACCATGCATCTAGAGTATTAAGTTCATAAGAACAGAGTAATGCTTTAAGTAAGATGACATGATGTAGAGGGATAAACTCATGCAATATGATATAAACCCCATCTTTTTATCCTTGATGCCAACAATACAATACGTGTCGGTTCCCTTTCTGTCACTAGGATCGAGCATCGCAAGATTGAACCCAAAGCTAAGCACTTCTCCCATTGCAAGAAAGATCAATCTAGTAGGCCAAACCAAACTGATAATTCCAAGAGACTTGCAAAGATAAACCAATCATACATAAAAGAATTCAGAGGAGATTCAAATGTTGTTCATAAATAAACTTGATCATAAACCCACAATTCAACGGATCTCGACAAACACACCGCAAAAGAAGATTACGTCGAATAGATCTCCAAGAGAATCAAGGAGAACTTTGTATTGAGATCCAAAGAGAGAGAAGAAGCCATCTAGCTAATAACTATGGACCCGAAGGTGTGAAGTAAACTACTCACACATCACCGAAGTGGCCATGGAGTTTATGTAGAGGCCCTCCGTGATCAATACCCCTCTGGTGGAGCTCCGGAAAAGGCCCCAAGATGGGATCTCTCGGGTACAGAAGGTTGCGGTGGTGGAATTAGGTTTTCTTGGTGCTCCTGGATGTTTGGGGGGTACGTGGATATATATATAGGAGGAACAAGTACGTCGGTGGAGCAATGAGGGGCCCACGAGGGTGGAGGGCGCGCCCAGGCGGGTAGGTGCGCCCCCTGCCTCATGCCCTCCTCGATCGTTTCTTGACGCACACTCCAAGTCTCCTGGATCACGTTTGTTGAGAAAATCATCTTCCCGAAGGTTTGATTCTGTTTGGACCCCATTTGATATTCCTTTTCGGCGGAACTCTAAAATAGGCAAAAAAACAGCAATTTGGGTTGGGCCTCCAGTTAATAGGTTAGTCCAAAAAATGATATAAAAGTGTAAAATAAAGCCCATTAACATCCAAAATAAATAATATAATAGCATGGAGCAATAAAAAATTATAGATACGTTGGAGACGTATCACATAGCCAAACAACGGTTTGCTAGGAAGGTGGGTTAGAGGCTTGACATGGCAATATGGGAGGCATGATATAACAAGTGGTAGGTAGCGCGACATAGCGATAGAAAGAACAACTAGGAAGCAAAGATAGAAGTGATATCGAAGGTATGGTCATCTTGCCTCAAATCCCGCAAGGAAGAAGAATGAGTCCATGAAAAATTAAAACAGACGTAGTTGAACGGATCCTCACAAATGCGACGTTACCGGAACTAGTAAGAAGAAGCAACACCGGAAAGGAGCAAACAACATGGTAAACAACCATCACATAAACATGGCATGATGCACAATCAAGTATGATGCATGTCCGGTTTAAATATGCATGACATGGCAAAGTGCAACAAGCAATACTACAAATTAAGTGGAGCTCAATATGCAACGAGTTGCATATTGACGAAACCCAACATTCATTTATTTAGTCACTCCTAGTTATGTACCCAACAATATTAAATGTTCTTAACATGGCAAGAGGTGAAGCATAATAAATCTAACTATTTAGGAAAGTTTAAAAGAGGCCGGAAACAACAACAACAACAATTCCGATAAATCCCCATGTCATATATAGCAAACTTGAAGCAAACAACAATTTAAACATTTTAGATGTCGTTATCATGATGCGGATGACATATGCAAGTTGGATGCAATTCTAAGAAAATATTGGCATGAGCATGTTATGAAGCATTTGGCCACCATGGTGGAGACGAAAGGGGTTCCACGACAACGACAACGGAAATGGTGCCACGGCAACATTCCGGTTCCGATAACTCGATTGACATGCCGGTGAAAAAGAACAAGTGTGCGAAACATGCAAGAGTGATGGGGAATGATCCCGGTAACCGGGTTCCCACGGGTCAACGGCATGGAAGCGGGAGACACTTCGGACACGGGTGGATACAACATCCAAACATGCATCTCATAAAACACGTGCGTTCGTTCACGGGCGGTTGTCTCGGGGTATACCTTCGAAGCATGCGTTTTCGAAGAGGATAGAGTTCGATGCGGTGTAGGGAAAGTAGACGTTCTTGCAACAGTAGTACTGGAAGTGGTGGTACTATCGGTGACGGTAGTTGTACATGGGTCTTCGGCCATGGTAGTAGTCGTACAACGTTTTCGTAGATGTTCAGGGTCACGGCGTGAAACTTGACGTCCATAGAGTCTTTGAGGGTCAACGGTAGCGGTACTTGGGAAAATGCACGTCGACGGTAGTTTTTCTCGTATTGTCGTGGTACTTGGCGATTTTGGAGACGGCGGAAGACGAACTTGGCGGTCCTCGTTGACCTAGTACTTGGCGTTATTTCTGGTTCGGTGGTTGTTTTAGGCATTGGGCATCGAGGTACTTGGTGGATCCATGGTGCTCGCGGTCTTGGTCATGCCGGGAGGCACTTGGCAAAACCATTTAGGGAGGAAGCAATGGAGTGATGCTAGCAGCTGGTGGAACTCCACGGTCAACACCACACGGGTGTACAGAGGCAAAACTTGTGGCGCTGCACCTATGCGGTTGCCAAAGGGAACGATGCCGAGTCATGGCAGAAGACTGGCGACGCAGCTGCGGGCACCGGGAGGCGTGGATCCGACGGGCTGGGCCAGAGACGAGGTAAGGAAGGGCAGCGAGGAACTCGGCAATGGGGACGGCCAGAACTGCTGGTGGTGGCACTCATGGCCATGGAATGCGGAAGCCGAGGTCGAAGGCGAGGCATGGGGAAGGTCCGGGCGCGGCGTTTGTGAGAGCGTGCAGCAGCTGCTACTGCCAGCTGCGAGGCAGGGGTTCGGCGTCCATGAGGTGGTCTCCTGTTATAGAGAACAAGAGAGAGATGAGAGGTAGAGGAGAGAAAGAGAAGGAAGAAGAGGCGCGAGGAAAGAGGTCCTGGAGGTCGTCGGCGTTGAGATCTCCGATGAGCTGGTCCGGCGGCCGGACTCTGGCGAGGCACACATGGATCGGGACGAGGAGGCTCGGTAGGAGGGGAATTGGGCGCGACACCAGGGAAATTCCCGCGGCGAAGGGCACCGAGGAACGGAGGGGGCGGTGGATGACGTTCACAAGCACGAGGTCTCGACGGCGCTGGAAGGACGGCGCTGTCGAGGGAGACGAGGGAGTGGGGGAGAGGTGTGGCGCCAGAGGACGACGAAGGGGAGAGATGGGATCGGGAGATGGGGTTCTAGCGGCGCGAGGGGAGACGAGGGAGAGGGAGATGGAATCGGGCAAGGGTTGCTGCTAGGGTTGGGAGGGCGGCTGGGCCAATGGGCCGGCCTAGCTAGGAGGCCCAAGTGGGCAGCTGGGCTCTGCCCTCTCTCTCTCTATTTCCTTTAACAGAAAGCATAGAGAGAAGAAAAAGGAAGAGGGGTTTAGGAAAAGAATTTGGGCATGCGGTTAATTTTCCCGGACTCATAAAAATGAGTTTGAACTAGGAAAAATAGAAGTGGCCAAGACCGAAAGTTTAAATTCAAACTCATTTGATTTAAATTCAAATGATTTGAATAGGAAGTGAGGTTTGGGAAGGTCCAAAAATGTTGAGACTTTTGGAGGAGCCTC
Source organism: Triticum urartu (assembly GCF_003073215.2). Lineage (NCBI taxonomy): Eukaryota > Viridiplantae > Streptophyta > Magnoliopsida > Poales > Poaceae > Triticum > Triticum urartu. The sequence continues at coordinate 385,657,772 of NC_053024.1, forward strand.
AATAAATGGTGAAATAATTACGGCAAGGTTTGGAGATCAACTCGAAGCAGAAAAGGCATGGGATTATTTTTGCACGTGTGTTATGGTTAATTCCAAATTATTGGAATATTTAGAATAGCTCCCTAATAATATTGGGAATGTAAGTTCTAAAGAGAAATCACCATTGTGAATATCCCTCAATTTAAATCGACCAAAGATCCATATGATTTATTTATTTGAGTTGCAAAGATCAATGGCATGATGGCATGATGACATGATGCAATGCAAAAATAGAAGGAGCAAGCAAAAGAAACACCCGGCGACAACTAAAATACTGGAAGGCATCTGGAGCATCGGTCTCGGGGCGTTACAACACTCCACCACTACAAGAGGATCTTGTCCCGAGATCTAGGATGGCATCGGAGGGAAGCAGAAAATAAAGAGGAGAGGTAAAACTAAGTTGCTTCTTGTACAAACGAATGAAGCCAATGAACCTTGAGAGGTTAAACAATTTCGAGAAAGGAATACCACAAAGATGAACGAAGTTGAAAACACTCCATTAGAAAAGAGGAACAAGGAACATTACAAAAACCTTGTAGGTTGAAAGACATGAGAAAAGGGTTGCAATGGACAAGAAGTACATGCAAGCACTCCGGTAGAAACAAGATGTACAAGGAACGATAAAGATCAATTACGACAACACTCCGGTTGGAAATGGAAGGTAAATAATATGAGCTTGGCAAAATGAAAGCACTTGGATGAGAGTCCGATTAGAAGAGGAATGATAGACACAACACTCCGGTTAAAACAAGATAGAGAAGGAATAAGAATGATATAATTTAGGCAACACTCTAACTGTAAATGTAGCGACCCGACCTCAAACAACCAAGTCTCTGTGCTTCAGTGTCATCCCTGGATTGGTAATGCTGACACACGCAGTACTCGAAGGATTTATAACAGAGTAGCAATCACACACTTATTACATCGAATGTCTCAAAACAGAACTTATTACAGTAAATATGGATTAAGGCCATATAATACGATAACAGCGGAAGGCTTGGAAGATAAAGTGAGTCCATCAACTCCAACGGCATAGCTGAGCTGCACGGCAACGACCTAACGAACCTTACTCCTCATCTGAAAAGTCTGCAACATAATACGTTGCAGCCCGAAAACGGGTCAGCACATGGAATATGCTGGCAAGATAACACAGTAGAGCAAGAACAAAATAATGCTATCACTACATGCATATTTGGCTGGTGGAAAGCTCTATGGTTATAGTTTTTGCGAAAAGCCAATTTTTCCCTACAACAAAGGAATAAATTTTATTTTAACTATCATGGTGGTTGAAACATCATTGAGAAGGTTCCTTCAACTCAATCCCAATTAAAGTAATTAACAACCCAACAATATTAAATTAGAGTGATGAGATACTTAGGATACTCAGATACTCGAGATTGTCCATAACCAGGGACACGTCTAACCATGATTAGATTGTACACTCTGCAGAGGTTTGCGCACTTTTCCCCACAAGACTCGATCGCCTCCATTGGATTTCTCGCACTACATGGTGTTTGATACACGGATGACTGAGACACAGTCTTTCAGAAACATTAACTCTTTACTCCGGGCAGACCATACCAAACCTACATCCCTCTACCTGCTGATCCACCTCTTCAAGAGCTCATGCGACCTACTCAACTATGCTAGAGCCCATAATAGCTTGTGGTTGCACACAGAAGTTTCTAGCATGAAAATATCTCAGTTCCCTTTGAGCTGGGTGGCGGACCTTAGGATGATCACACGGGTACTCCGGGATATCCTAGGACAACACTGGATTCTCTAGGTTCCCGACAAGCAATCCACCCAGATGTGTATTTAAGTTGCCACCTTAAGTTGAACCATTAATTAACAATCTCACATCTTTCATGGATACACTCAAACCCAGTCCACGTCTACGAGCATAGCATAGCAATATAATCAATACGTAGAAATAAATCCCAAGGTTTGAATATAACAGGGCAATAGGTTCTACCTCATCAACTACTTCCCAACCCACAAGTTAATCACAACCTAATCATGAAGTGTTTGAGGATTGAAATTAATGCGTAAAAACTAGGTATGGAAGGAGTGTGATCAATGTGTTACTTGCCTTGTTGACGATCCGCAAAACCTAGGGACTCGTAGTAGCACGCTTCGCACTCCGGGAATTCTATCGCAAACAGACAATAGCATACATAAGCAATCAAGAAAAGATGCAAGAGCAAAACTCAAATAACAAGAATTGACCAGAAAGTTCAACTTAAGAACTCCGGTTTGCGAAAAGAATCAAATCAAACGGAGCAACGAAACTCAAACTGCGAAAGAAACAAGATCCGTTTACCAATCTGGACTAAAGTCAAATTTTACAGTACCAAAATCATGTTCAAGTTGATTAAACAGAAAGAGGGTTTCGAGACGAAGATCTAGGCGCTTGAATTGCCTGATTCCGATAAATGAGCGAAAAGATAAACTGAAACGAAAATCGTATCAGAAATCGCGATTGAAAATAATCGTAGAAAATACGAGAAAAAGAAAACTGACGAACAGGCTAATGAACGAACGTTTGTTGTCTTCATATGTTGAGAAAGATGATGAGAACCACCATGACAATTGATGAGCCACTCTGGAACAATGAAGATTAGGAATGATGAACCAACGATGACAAGAATTTGAAAGATCTAGGAGAAAGACATTTGACTGATGATAACTCATTCTTACGTCAAATTTTGAAATGAATTTGAGAATAGCTCCGGGAAAATTAGAAGAGTTAGGTAAGATCCTGGGAAA